>NW_026880391.1:0-31401 GCF_032173495.1 Musca vetustissima
TAAATATAGGGGTGTCACGCACGCTTATATGGATCAAGAACTTCGAGCATGCGTTAATTTGTGAACTTCCTGCTCCAAACTCTAATAAAGACAGTTACGTTCTGTAATTGATGAATGTTCTTGTTACTCACGAGAGTGTATCTGGACTTGCATGATTATGTTGACTGTAGAAATCCAGAGCATGTCCTTGAATTGACTTGTCTTTTCGCTTACACAGAATATAAGGAAAGGTCCTGTGTAAAGGGGCTATGTCGTTAATGGTACTGTCCGCTCCCTAGTTCGGTGTGATGTCAGATTATCGTACCTAATATAGCTTTATACACGCGTGATGCTTCTTTATATTCCCAATTATATTAGCTCAGGCAGACGCAAAATATTCCGGTTTCCAGAAATGTATCATGTCCTAAAATTATTGTTGCTTATCTACGTTAAAGTTTTAGCTGGTCTCATTGGACTAGTGTAATCTCTGATGTACCAGAAATCCATTGGTAGGGCCTTCTAGCCACCTTCGTATCCTTTTGAATTTCCAGTAGTATTTTCTTGATTGTATGTAGGGCCTCCTGGCTACCTTCGCATAAGATAGCGGCTCCTTAACTACTTTTTAATGTCATATTCCTACTTCGTGCAGTCCGGATGGTTCTTTTGGTATCCCGGACTTAATGAAGATTCCGATTGAGTCTGTTTTTGCCTATATTGCCCCTTCCGTACAGAATCTGATCAAAGGCCATAACCAAAAATCCTTTGTGGGTCTCATTGCTTAGTTTATCGGATTTTCGTTGATCACTGCTTAGCAGAGGACGTCTCTGACGTGCATCCTGGACATATTTGCCTAAGATGACTTGATTCCTTACTAGTTGTTGTTGTCAACATGATCTTTCCTTCAGTCCGGTTAATCATTTTAGCATCCCTGTCCATACAAATGACTCCTATTGAGTTAGTTTTTTCGTCATCCGATGAGTTCAAATGGCAGTTCTTTTTTACTTTTGTTGGCTCCGATTACGGGAAGCTATTTTACTTTTCATCTGCTCTTTCCGATATCTAAGAATCTTCGCATTAGAGTTTCCGACCTATTTTTTATTTTTCTTCTCTTTATCATGTTTCCGTCTTTGCGCTACAGATTAGAGTTTTTTTCCTTGAAAATAATTTGTTATCTGCCCCTTCGACTGTAGTGTATCAGCCTTCGAATGTAGTGTAGGAAGTATTTAAAAATCCTGCCAAAATTGCACCGCTTTTGCTGGGTATGCGGTCATTGATAAACGCCAACAAAGCCGAAGGAAATCCGTATAGACGAGCTCGAAGAGAGTCTTTATAGACGAGCTCGAAGGGAGTCTTTATAGACGAGCTCGAAGGGAGTCTTTATAGACGAGCTCGAAGGGAGTCTTTATAGACGAGCTCGAAGGGAGTCTTTATAGACGAGCTCGAAGGGAGTCTTTATAGACGAGCTCGAAGGGAGTCTTTATAGACGAGCTCGAAGGGAGCTTTATAGACGAGCTCGAAGGGAGTCTTTATAGACGAGCTCGAAGGGAGTCTTTATAGACGAGCTCGAAGGGAGTCTTTATAGACGAGCTCGAAGGGAGTCTTTATAGACGAGCTCGAAGGGAGTCTCGTTTCTATTTTGTGTATAGCATGCATTTCCAGTAATATTTTCGTGATTTTGGAAGATTTCGTGATTTCATATTGATATTATCGATATTACTTTCTGCCCTGCCTGCAAGCAAAGGTTTGGGTAACATTTTTCGAGTCGAAAGCTAGATAATTACTGTTGGGGGGAAAAGTGTGCGTGAGAATTGAATTAGGTCCCTAATATTGCCAGAAAATTAATGTTCTCCCTGAGGACCAGTTTATGTGAAATAACTCTACAACAAGTGTCCATAATTTTGTGTTAACGTGGCCAAGAACTACATATATCTATATCTCTATATAAATATAAAACACACACATATATATATATATATATATATATATATAAATGACGTGTATGTTCGTGATCGCTAAACTCAAAAACTACTGCACCGATTTGGACCAAATTATATGTACACGCTCTATGGGGCGATATACAGCATCTTTGTGTTTTGCCCGATTAGAGATTGGTTGCTTAATCGACGTGTGCCGATGTTAAGAATTCCGACACCGATTCACACATAATCTGTTTCGTGAAAAGCGCGTGGGATTTAAACGAAAAAAGGATAACTTATTAGTAAAGTAAAATTAATTTAAATCTAGTTATAACCAGCAAGGAAGAAGTAAAGTGGGACTGGGCCGACTATATGATACCCTTCACCACATTGGGTATATTCTACATATGTATCCGAAAAGACGGCGCCTTTTTGAAGGAATTTTGACATGAAATTGAACGAACTTAAATTTATGATTTTTATGTCTTTCTAGAACCTGTGCTAAATTTCATTTCATTTGGGCAAGTTTAGAGTCGTTTGCGCACAGTGGGACAGATTTGAGTAAATCGATTTAAAGCAAACTTGACACACGATATTCGGTATGCTGCACTGTTTAACATTTAATCTCAAATTCGTGCACATCGAATGGTTTTCAGAGACTTTGGTGCACCATTTACCTAAAATCGGGCGAAACTATATATGGGAGCTATATCTAAATCTGACCGGATTTTCGCGAAACTTAGCACACATCATTCTAGACCTAATTCAGTAGGCTATACCAAATTTCGTGCAAATCGAAAGATATATAGGGACTTTGGTACACCATTTACCTTAAATCGGACGAAAATATATATGGGAGCTATATCTAAATCTGAATCGATTTCTCCCAATTTCAATAGGGTTCGCCCTTGGGCCAATTAAGTGACCTGTGCCAAATTTCATCCAAATCGGATCATAAATGCGACCTGCACTTTGTTAACAAAAATATATGGACGGACAGACGAACATGCATAAATCGACTCAGAAAGTGATTCTATGCATATTTTCAAAAGGAACCATGGGTCTATCTCGATTATTTTTGCCTGTTACAAACATATGCACAACGACATAATACCCTGTACCACAGTGTGGTGAAGGGTATTAAAATGATATTAGCAAGTAAAAAAGTGTCAGTCGATGTTGCCGACAGATATATATCCTCACCCTATGGTTTGCGGAGGATGTTGACCATTTGTGTGGGAGATACCAGAAGGAGCAGAACAATGGGACTCACATTCGAACTTGATCTTGACTTGGTTAATAGAATTTGTTGTGCAAAGTAAGGTTGAAATCGGACATTCCATTCGCCTGATATTGGATTTATAAATATTGAAAATGTTGAACCTCTGTGGGGGAGGTACCAGAAGGAGTGGACCAATGGGTCCCATCTTCAAACCTGATGTAGGCTTGGTTAATAGAATTGGTTGTGGAAACTTTGATTCAAATCGGACATTCCAATCGCCTGATATTGGATTTGTAAATATTGAAAATGTTGATGTTTTGTGGGGGAGGTATCTGAAGGAGTGGACCATTGGGCCCTATCCTCCTACTTGGACTAGGTTTGATAAAGAGAATAAGTTGTACATCATTTCGTTAAAATCGGATAGTCCGTTTGCATGTTATTGTAAAATACATTTTTAGCACAATTTTGACCTATATTCCCCATCTTTGAACTTAAACTAAGTTTGGAAGAAATATTAAGATGTGCAAAGTTTGGACGATTATTCCCTTCTAGAGTTATCGTGCGCACCAGCAAGCCAGACATACAGACGGACAACGCACGGACTGACGGACATGGCTAAATCGACTCCAAATTCTCTGAAACGGATTTGGTGTACGGACATGGGGTCTAAAACCAATATTTCGATGAGGCACATGTTCACCGTATCAAAGTGTATATACCCTCATTAGCCATAAGACTAAAGGTATAAAAAGGTATAGTAACTCATCAATTGAGAACGGTGGGACCGATTTGACTCAAAATTTCTTTCAGATATCTGTAAATACGCGATACCGATTATGTGGGGCATATACCATAAAGTGATACTATACCGAAAATTTACTGAGAAGTTCATAAAATACCGAATTATAGCCAATTTATAGGGTATTTGCCTTCTGATAAGGCAAAACAACGTTTGCCGGGTCTGCTAGTTACTTATAAAATATTCTATAAATTCTTGGGGATTATGTTCGGTTTGCGTCCCACATATAACAATATACATAGGGAGCTAAATTAGTTCTCAACAACTACATTTGCTAGGGTAGGAATTCTTACATGATCTAACAGTCTATATATAAATTCGTGTCAATAGCTTCTTCAACATAATATTTAAAATCCCCCTTACTCCTTCTGGAACCACTCATAAGTAATTAATATACATTTCAAACTAGTTTTCAATTTTACACTTTACTAATTGTAAAATATTTTAATTTTCATTTGTTATACAAAACTTTAAAATACAAAGTGAATTTTGTGGGTGGTATTGCGGACACCCAATATATTTGGGGGGTTTGGGGTCAATAGTTTTCATATTGCTACATTACATCGGGGAGGAAATTATGACAAATGTTAGTTTTGCGTGCTATACAGAGCTTTAGTTTAATCTAAAAATATTCCTTGTACTCAAAATGATTACAAAAGCAAATAGTGTCAATCCGTATGGTTGTAAATATGTGTATGTGTGTGTTTGCATAAAATATGATGACTTCGGTTGTTTGTTATCCTGTTGTTTTGTTCGGGTCGATATGTTTGATGATTTATTTGGTTTAGTCTCGGATGTGTTTAGAATTAATTTCTTAAAATTACGAAATGATGGGTTAAAGTGAGGGGTTTTAGTTATAGATTGCCAAATATATAAATTTTATGTTTCTGAGTTAAAAATACTAAACTTAACTTTTAACTAGCTTTTGCAAGGTTCTTTTACTTCTTGACGTGTATTTGTAGTGGGGTTTTTTTATTATTAAGTTTATTATACCCTACACAACTATGTTGTCAGGGTATTATAGCTTTGTGCAGCCCCAAGTGTTTGTAACTCCGCGAAATATTGGTCCTAGACCCACCTTTAAGTATACCGATCGTCATATCTCGACTAGCTGAGTCGATCTAGGCCAGGCCACAGGCCACAGTTATGGACCAACCTTCGCGAAATTTTGCATGTAGGATGGGTTCTGCCCAATGAAGGCACCTATTGTTTTTGGGAAAGATCGGTTAATATTTAGGGGATGAAATGGACCAAATACATAATTTTTGTCGGTTTTTCTGGTCGCTCCAGAGGCCGCAATTATGACGCAAACATCGTGAATTTTTGCATGGAGAAGGGGTTTGGGCCAAAGAATAAGCATGCCTGTTTTGATAAAGATCTGTCAATATTTAACGGGTCAAATGAACCCTGACTTTTGTGTGAAAAATTACAAAATTTGTATTTTATAGCGTATATATTTTCTCCTGAATGACATAGACCCAAGAAGTTGATAGGAGTTTACGTATTCATATATTATTTAGTAACATATTACCACAATAGAGGGGGAAAAATAGAGCTCATCGCTTTGCAATTTTCCTTGAGGATCCAGATATGGCCAAGGATAACGCCTATACTGCTCCGCTCACTGTTTTTTTTTTACTAATTTTCAAAGACTACAACTTTTTGACTTTTATAATGACTTTATTGAGTCCCGGGGAATTTTTTTCTTACACTAACGACAACGTTCTCACACATCGTCTGTTTCTTAATTTCAATTGATAAAAATCAAAGGAAATTACAAAACATATACACAGGGTTCATTCAGTTCGGTTTTCTGAACAGAACAAACATTAACTACATATAAAATGCGTATGTTTCCGATAAGTATCTGAAAATGTTGAAAATGCTTACCTGTGTTCCCAATGCTGGCGGTGTCCCCTATATATTTCAATTTATTTTTGTGGACTTTCCACCAACCATCCAACCAATACTTCTTGTATATTTTTGTGTTTATTTAAAGCTGCCAACAGCAATCAGTCATCCAACCGGGCCACGAAGCAACCTGCTAGCCAACCATCGAACGAACGAACCAACCAACTAAAACATTGACTATTCAAATATTTATTTATGCAATTATTTGCCATTTCCATTTTGCAATTGGAATAGCGACGGCAAATAAATAATATAAAAATTATCTGTTGCCGGTTATACGAAACTCAGTTCATTCATACGAATGACGAATGTTGAAACGTTCGTAAGAGATTGTTACTGTGGTATATGACGCATAGAATTTTAAAATATAATTAATTGACAGCGTGTACAAGAAAATATTGCACTTAAAAATAATACAATAGAGGTAATGGTAATATATTTAACAATATAGAAACTGTAAATTCTTTTTGATTTATTCTCAATATTACTGTAAGTTCGTCTCATAATGGCGGGTTCCTAAGAGACCAATCAATTTAATATGTCGGTTAATTATTTAGGGACTTTGGTGCCCCATTTACCTTAAATCGGACGGAAATATATATGGGAACTACATCTAAATCTGACCCGATTTTCTCGAAACTTGACACACGTCATTCTACATTCAATTCAGCACACTATGCTAAATTTCGTCAAAATCGAAACATATATAGATACTTTGGTGCACCATTTACCTTTAATCGGAAGAAATTATTTATTGGAGCTATATGTATATCTGAACCGATTGTCACGAAACTTAGCGCACATCATTCTGGACCTAACTCAGTACCCTATTCCATATTTCGTGCAAATCGATAGATATATAGGGACTTTGGTGCACCATTTACCTTTAATCGGAAGAAATTATTTATTGGAGCTACATCTATATCTGAACCGATTTTCACGAAATTTAGCACATATTATTCTGGACCTATTTCAATACCCTATGCCAAATTTCGTGCAATTCGAAAGATATATAGGGACTTTGGTGTAGCATTTACATAAAATCGGACGAAACTATATATGGAAACTATATCGAAATTTGAACCGATTTCGACGAAACTTAGCACATATCATTCTAGACTTATTTGAGTGCGATATGCCAAATTTCGTGCAAATCGAAAGATATATGGGACTTCGTTACATCATTTACCTTAGATCGGATGAAAATATATATGGAAGCCATATCTAAATCTGAACCGATTTTTTTCCCAATTTCAATAGGGTTCGTCCTTGGGCCAAATAAGTGAGCTGTGCCAAATTTCATCCAAATCGGATCATAAATACGACCTGTACTTTGTTTACAATTTAACATCTACAGACGGACATACGTACGGACAGACATGCATAAATCGACTCAGAAAGTGATTCTTTGCATATTCTCAAAAGGAACCATGTGTCTATCCGAGATGGCGACATCCGAAACTATAGTCTTCCCTGCATACATTCTCCACTAATAAGCAGTTTTTTTTATAAAAACAACAGCCTGACTATTTTGCAAAAACAATTTTGTATATAGTTCAACATTTTGGTATGCCCCCATTTACGTCACCTACCCATTGTCATTCTAGGTTATTGGGGATGTAAAACATCTTTTCAGAAGGTGTTCCATGTTTTCAAATATTTTGATGGTCTTAAGCGCATTTTTAATCACACATGCCGGGTTCTTGACGGCTAGAAACTGGTCTTTGGTATTTCGACCGTACCTACTTAATTTCTATTTTAATAGAGCTTGGGTCCGTTTTCAACAAAATTGGGTCTATTTATACTCATCCAGTCGTTTCATCTGGACTGGATGAGTCGATTTAGACAAGTGCGTCCGTCCAGCCGTCCATCTGCCCATTATAATTTGTAAACACGCTATGATTCACAGTTATGGACGAATTGTCTTGAATATTTGCATGGAGGTAAGGTTTGCCAAAGAAGTCTCCTATTTAAGCTATTGATCCGTTCATAATTAGAGGATAAAATGGGCAAAAACATTATTTTTTGTGGCTACAATTATGAACCGAACACCACCAAATTTTACCCCAGGAAAAAAATAAAAAAATTGTATTGTGGGGCGTATATATTTACTCTTGAAGGATATGGACCCGATAAGTTGATAGTGTATCGAATAGGATGGTTGACCTTTAACCAATTATGTTAATGTTAATGTATGTGTTGCATAAGGCAGTTATGCGTAAATATTGACGAAAGCGACCGAATTTTTATTTTATGGCATAAATATTGAAACAAGATTTGTAAAATATCCCATGTTTAGGAAGTGGAGTGAAATATTGCCCGGCTAAGAATACAGAAACGCATAAAGTTAGATTTTCGTGGTAGATATGTAGGGTATCATATGGTCGGACCGTCCCCTAATTTTCTTAATTTTTTTTCTCGTGGGAGTTGTCAGTCTTCTTCTGGTACAATCAGCTAAACCTGCAAGGAATATGATAGTTTGTTCACCCAGTTTTAGGGTTTATCCCGTCAAACCAAAACTGGGTTTCCCTAAATAAACAAATATGGAATAAAGTCTACAGAAGTCTGTCCCCTCCTACTTTGCCATCAGTAGTCATTGGCATCGCTACAAGCAACAGCCAAAGAGATTTTAATCACCAGAAAGAGCGACAAAACCTTACGCGATAGGCAGGGATTTGAATTTAAATTTCGAGTCTGAACGTGAATGTAAGACAAACATCGTCTTAGAATGCCGGAGGAGCTAAGTAGCTGATAACATAGTGAAAGAAGTCAGCAATGATATTATCAAGCTTACGTCAAGAAGGAAGAAGCTATCTGGGACACAGAGTAGGAAACTGGTAACGATGAATCAGAGAAACAAGAGAGAACAGCTAACGGGTATCTACAAGGATAAGCCATATCTTCCTACCACCGGAAGAACCGACAAATGCCAAGCCCGCAAAGAATAACAGCTTCCCACTGGCTGATGAAAGGCGAAAACTAAGGCAACTTAATATTAAAGGAGACTGCCACTGCTGCAAGAATCGACCTGGACAGCTGTCAATTTAAGGCGGATTTAATGCTTGAATTTGAGTCCTAAAATAGGATTGAATCCCTGAGGAAACTGGTGGTAAGCATTGTCCCCATAAGCGAGACAATCGAGCTTAAAGTGGAAAATATACATTTCTCAACTACAAAAAACAACGGTCTATATATGAGATTGGTGCAGCGATTTACCGACAAAACGCATGATCGGTCTGCAAAACCAAACACTGGTGATGAAAAAGTGCAAAGTTTTCTACAGGGTGGAGAACAAAGAGAAGACTCTCTTTGTGGTAGTCCTGGACAGATCTTCAAAGGCAGGTCTTGCATACATTTACATAAGATTGGAAATTACATCTTCCATGAAATAACTTACCAAAGGGGATGTGAATGAAAAAAAACTGGATGACTTCATTAACAAAATAGAATTCATATCCAGTGTTTTTGGATTTTTGGGTACGTTTTTCAACAAAATTGTCTGCAATCTTTCCCCATATTTTTAATTTTCTTTGAATAGAAAATATCCCCAATAATTGTAAACATTGGTCCAAGTTTCAATGTAGATCCCATATAACAATACTCTCCAATTTTTGGTATTTTGGTCAAGTTCATCAAACAATAAAGTAATATTAAATATTTTTTTAAATATCAATCGATCTTCGGGTATATAGCTCATATAAAGGACCAGAGGCTTTCTATATGTGTTTCTATGGTCCTAGCGGCAACCAAAGTGACTAACTTTTAGTAATACGGATTGACTTTAATTTGTCATTTCGGTAAAACAAACTTCTTTACTGAGCATTTTCAAATAAGTTCATGTTTTTACATAACCTTCATACAATTGCATGCATTATTTTTGGCAAGTTTAAGGTCCTAGACCAACTGGCGTGTCTGTAGTTTGGTATTTCGGTTTCTCTTGACAGCCGTTTAACATGACATAGCTCCCAAGTAAAAGTTCCGATTAATTTGGGGTATTCATGATCCATCCATTGTCACAACATGACCTAGCTACCGTAATCGCTGCAGCTCGATACGTCTGACTTTGTAGATGTCCGAGAATAGATAGTACAACTCATGGTTCATTCGACGGTGATATTCTTCGCCCAAACACTCATTTGCAACACGGGTAGGATCAGCGTCCTGTGGAGAGTGAGTTTGGTGAGGCGAGAGATGGCCTTGTTTTTGAATTGCTTACCGAGACCATAGTAGCATCTGTTGGCCAACACTATTTTTCTCTGGAATTCAAAGGTGATGTTATTAGTTCTGTTTATGAGGTATATAAAATCGATCACCACCTCTAAGCTGTAGTTTTCAGGTTCCACAGTTGGTGTTAAGAAAGTCACACGACAAACTGTCAGCTTGTCTGAATCCACGTTCGGTATTGAAGTGCTCCGAGAGGTCCTTTCCGACTTTAACCTTTCCTTTCCGACTGTGCTAGTTAAAGTTATACTGGATAGACGTAGTCATTTTGCATGAACACCTACTCGTCGTGGGTCTTTTCCAGGACTTGGCGCATATCCATATCTGGTATATTGTGGATTTGCCAGGTCTAAAGCTGCCTTGATAAAATCCAATACTATCATTGACCATTGGCTTCAATTCACCACACAGCATGCCGGATAGCATTTCATACAGGATGGGAAGGGGACTAATTCCTCTATGGTTGGCACACATCGTCCTTTTTGTGCATGGGATATAGGATGCTGAGGTTCCAATCATTTTGTATTCATTGTATAGGCTATAAAAGACCCGGTCGAACTTAATCACTTTTTTACTTGTTGTTCGTAAGACCTTCATACCACTGTTCTTAACATTAAAACCCATTGGCTAGGATCTTCCTTAAGTTTCGAAACTTTTTCCAAACGCTGATGACGAACTGCAGATAGTGTGGATTTTACAAAGGTATATGTGTGTGTGTGCACACTACAGTTTAAATGTTTTGTAAACAGTTGATGATGGTTGGTCGGTTTGTTGGCGTTGTACATCAACATTGGTGAATTAAATTAAAAATTGAAATTTATGCCATTTGCAATGATGAAGAAAAACGTTCATCGTTTACTTAACATTATCCACGAACAAAAGCGAACCATCAACTAAAAACAAAAACAACAATATTTAGTTCATTCTCAAATGATTTCAATTAAAACACATTTGCAAAGTAAATGACGATTACAATGAATGGAAAATTAATGAAAGCAAACCATGAGGAAGGATCAGCGACACAAAAAACTAAAACGCCAGCTCACAAGCCACTAAAACAGGTGTTTCAACAACAATGTTTCGCAAAAACAAAACAACTTCAAGAATGGAGTTACCTAAAAAAATGCATAACCATCGAATACAATTTTAAAATTTAATTTTATTCTAAAAATCCAAAGGGGGTAACTCACTCAGACAGTAGTTAATTCAGTTTTATGTTATTATTATTATTTTTTTTTTAATTTTCATTTCCAATAATTTCGCACCATTTATGTTTTGTCTGAGTTGGAGATTTCAAACAATGTTCTATGCCTTAAATAGTAAGAACCGATTCGTTTTTTGCTGCTTTGTTCAGAGTTGCTGTTTTGATTTTTTTGTTTGCTGTTGTTGTTGGGTATGTAAGCAAGTTCCAGCTCGTGCCAATCGAGTGTCAATATCAGCACCTTTTATTGCCTATAGCCATAGTTGTGTGTCTGAAGACAAAATAGTCTTGAGTCATTATTCCTAGACATGGAAACGTCTTTGTAACATGGAGTCACTACCACCACGACAGTCAGTCAGGCTCAATAACAATTTCAATGTTTTCAAACAAATCACAGAGATGGAATTGAGCGAGTGAGTGACTGACTGGCTTCTCCAGCTATACTCCATAGTGAGCCGTTTTCAAGTTTCATCCATAGATCACCAGCCATAATGATCAGCAATCATAAGGTATCATCATTGTATAGCAGACCTTCACATACCAGTATGGCCTGTGAGTGTGTCATAGACTTATTCCAACAAAACAAACACACAAACGGGCATTCGAACAAGTGCTGGACATTCATATCAACATCAATGTGAACTGATAGTTAAAATAATATTTACTAAATACTCAGATATGGTAAACGGACCATAATTGGCCATCCAACTTATCCATCCATCCATCCAACCCAGTGAAGCAGAGTCCTCGCATTGGCAGCATCACGGTTTGCAGCATAATCAGTCAATTTAGTTGTGGTGTCATGGCAAATTTCTCTCAAGCTGTTAAAGTATGCATCGCGATCGAAAGTCTTTGCTGAAACGTTTAACTATTCAGGGTATTAATGTGGCATTTTAATACGGCGTCAATTTAATTGTGAAATAATGTAGGGAAACTAAATCGGAAAATAGAAATAAACATCTGAACTACCAACAATGTCGATATATTGGAAATAATAGTAGAACAAATTGTAACAGGATGATGTTAAGGTTGGCGTTAATTGAAAGGACCCCACCCATTCTCGTTTTCAAAAAATCCTATAACTTGTCAAAAATGTATATTTAAAATTTTAAGTGAAAAATTGAAAAACTCTTAAATATATAATCGATTTATTGTATAAGCCAGAGGTGGCAGCGAGAGCGTTTCTCATCATTTTAATGTTTTTCTAGAAACGGTGTTTCCACGATTGGCGGGTACCATAACTCAAAAATTGTTAATCCAATCTTGTCCAAATATTATCACTTTATGATCGACCTACATAGGTATCGTATGAACTAAGACAAGTTTAATCGGTGAAGATATTTCCAATTTAGCAGCTTGATTTTTAGACGAAAATATGCGATTTTCCAAAAAAGTTCCTAGTTCATACCCGAGATAGATATTTACTCTTTCTAATTGATCGACCATCAGGCTCGTCGGCTATATGATACCCTTCACCACATTGGGTATATTCTACATATATATCCTAACAGACGTCGCGTCTTTGTTATATATCTATATCTGAACCGATTTCAGGGAAACGTTGGACTTTGGACTTTGTTGCACCATTTACCTAAAATCGGGCGAAACTATATATGGGAGCTATATCTAAATCTGAATCGATTTTCATGAAACATAACACACATTATTATAGACACAATTCATTACGCTGTGCCAAATTTGGTGCCAATCGAAAGATATATAGGGTCTTTGGTACACCAGTTACCTTAAATCGGACGAAGATATATATGGGAGCTATATCTAAATCTGAACCGATTTTCACGAAACATAGCACACATAATTCTAGACTTGATTCAGTACGCTATGCCAAATTTCGTGCAAATCGAAAGATATATAGGGACTTTTGTACACCTTAAATGGGACGAAGATATATATGTGAGCTATATCCACACATCATTGTAGACTTAATTCAGTACGCTATGCCAAAATTCGGGCAAATCAAAAGATTTCCAGGGAATTTAGTGGACTATTTACCTAAAATCGAGCGAAACTATATATGGGAGCCATATCTAAATCTGAACCGATTTTCACGCAACATTGCACACATAATTCTAGACTTAATTCAGTACGTGGTGCCAAATTTCGTGCAAATCGAAAGATATATAGGGACTTTGGTACACCATTTACCTTAAATGGGACGAAAATATATATCGGAGCTATATCTAAATCTGAACCGATTTTTCCCATTTTCATTAAAGTTCGTCCTTGGGCCAAACAAATGAGCTGTGCCAAATTTCATCCAATTTGAATCATAAATGCGACCTGTACTTTGTTTACAATTTAACATGGACAGACAGACGGACGGACATGCATAAATCGACTCAGAAAGTGATTCTATGCATATTCTCAAAGGGAACCATGGGTCTATCTCGATTATTTTTGCCTGTTACAAACATATGCACAAAGACATAATACTCTGTACCACAGTGTGGTGAAGGGTATAAAAAAATTACAAGACTACAAAATGTATTTTCTTCTTCTTCGATAAGTCTTCAAATACATGTGTGCAAAATTACAAGTATGGTCATTTGTCAGCCGGTTGAAAGTTGTAAAATTGTAAATCAAGAATGGAAAAGTCCCCTTAAATTAAATCCGTGTCAGTTTTCTAAATGTGATGGCTGAAGGATTCAAAGTATATTAATAAATTAATTGCATCATTGAGAAAAATGGTTAAAATATTACTAGATTGAAAAGTCCACAACATGTTTTGAATTACCGTGCGATTTAGATATTTATAATGGTGGATATTTATAATGGTGAGTCAATAATTGTGTGTTAAGTTCGGTTGAAATCGTTTAAAGTTTTTATATAGCTCATATGTATATAGGTTAGGGAAAAATAAATCCATTATTTCTTCGCAGATGGCTGTACTGATAGATTTCTCGTAAAGTACCGATTAAAAAATTTCAGATTTCGTTGGAAGGGTGCTTTTTGTTTGGTGCATTCAGTTGTGAGTTACAGGCTGTTAAACATTTAAAGGGACCCCCCCATTCTCAGGGTCAAATTTTTTTTTTGATTTTATTCGATTCTACACTAATTCAAGAATGTCTCTACAAAATTTCAAGTGAAAATCTCAAGAACTCTTGAAGATATAGCCGATTTATTGTGTCAGCATCAAATAACGGCTAAAGGGCTTCTCAAACTTTAAACGCGTTTTTCTCTTTTGCGAATGGCGGGTACGATAACTCAAAAACTAATAACCCAATCGATTCCAAATTTTTACTCGTTTCTCTGTGAGTGGATAGCTATACACTGAACTAGGATAACTAGGATAAAGCCAATCGGCGAAGATCTTCCTTATTTTTTATCTTGGTTTTTGGTCAAAAATCGGCGATTTTCCAAAAATATTTTTTTTTAAAGGTCTGCCATTTTTTTAATTTTAGAGCGAAGTCAATAATCCTAGTTCATACAAGAGCCAGACATGTACTCTTTCTAACACCATTGGAATTTTCTGATTCCGATGGACTTATCATGCCCGCCATCAAAAATAAGGACTTTTCTTTAATTACAAAAAACAACAACAAAGCAATAACAAAAATTTTTTGTAAATTATTTTTCTTCTCTTTTAAATCTTGAAATATATATGTGCAAAGTTACAAACCTTAACAAGCATTGGTATTGATTTACCAGCCCATTGAAAATCTTGAAAAATTAAAATCGAGAATGGGTGGGGTTCCCTTAAGTGAACAAAGAGAAAATTCGGTACATTTTACAGTTTTGCATTGACAAAGGCGAAAATGCAAGTCAAGCTGCTAAAATTGTGAATGGTGTTTATGGTTCCGATACTGTAATAGCAACTTATCTGCAATGTTGGTTTTGCAGATTCCGTTCAGGAAGGCGACCAAAACTGTTTTAAATTATTTACAATTGACCAGAAATGAAATGACCAGCAGGATAGCTGTCTACCAGGACAACGCTAGGCCACACATACCTACAGTGACTTCCAAAAAAGTTCGCGAGCTTGGTTGGGATGTTTCGATGTGTCCGCCATGTAGTCCGGACTTGACACCAAGCGATTATCATATTTTTCTTGCATTGCAAAATTTCTTTATTGGTAAAAAATTTGTATCTAGGGAGGATTGTGAAAGTCGAATACTAGAGTTTTTTGCAAATAAAGAGCAGGACTTCTATGAGAAAGACATTATGAAGTTACCTTTAAAATGGCAACAAATAATACAACAAAACGGTGCATAATTGGCCCAAATCGAATATTCCCATAAATAAAGTCCTATTGGGTATTTCATTTTCCCCAACCTAATATAAATCAATATAATTTTAATAATACCCCTCTTGGCGATAAAAACTGCCATGGAATGATTTGTTTTAATTTGTTTTTCAAAATTCTTGGTTAATTTGAGTATAAATAATATTATTATATTGCTGTTCGGGTTATTAAATGCGGCCTCTAGAGCGACTAAAAAACTGACAAAAATCTACTTTTTCGTTTCATTTCATCAGATCTCTACCAAAAATTATCAATCACACGGCGGCCGGTTCTATGCACCGGATTGACTCGAAGGAATTCTTCGAAAAGATGTCGCTCTTCACCACAACTCCAACGAACACAAGAGGAATTTAAAACCAGTAAGGAAAGTAGTAAACTCGGACTGGGCCGACTATATGCTACGTTGGGTATATTCTACATATGTATCCTAATAGACGTCGCCTTTTTTGAAGGAACATTGACATGAAATTGGACGAACCTAAATATGTGATCTTTATCTATGTCTAAATTGACTAACATCAATTCTTACACATGTCATTCTGCAACCTATTCTAAATTTTGTAAATCGATATAAAGCAAATTTGACACACGCTATTTGGTGTGCTGCAGGGTTTAAAATTTAATCTCAATCAGACATATATTGATTACTAAGTCGAAATTATATATGGAAGCTATGCTACATCTATATCAGATCCGATTTCAAGGAAACTTGCTGGAGATTAATTTATATTAACTTCAGTCCGTTGTGTCAATCGGCCTAGCTATGGATCTTTAGTGCACCATTTACTTAAAATCGGACGAAAATGTATATGGGAGATATATCTAAATCTGAACCCATTTTCATGAAACTTAGCACACATTATTTTAGACGCGATTCAGTACGCTATGCCAAATTTCGTTCAAATCGAAAGATATATAAGGACGTTGGTACGCCATTTACCATTTAGCTTTGCACACAGTATTCTAGACTCAATTCAATACGCTTTGCCAAATTTCGTGCAAATCGATATATATAGGGATTTTGGTGCACGATTTACCTAAAATCGGGCGAATCTATATATGGGAGCTATATCTAAATCTGAATCGATTTTCACGAAACTTAGCACAGATCATTTGTAACCTGACCGTTTCATACATTATGCACGACCCAAGTTAATGTCAACCCACTTCAATATTTAGTAGTGAATAACGTCTCACTCTAAATCTAAGCCAGTATCATTACCTGCGTTCTTCAACTTCATTGCATTAATCAACAGACAATTTCCTTGAAATATACAATAATTCTCATTCACTTCATAGTACCATACGGATATATGTTCCACTTTTCCATGTCAAAGTGGTCGACCTCGGACGTTAACGAACTACGAGTGACGAAGATGTGTGGCTCGTCCGCAGTCCCGTACACTGGTAAAGGTTAACGACGGTTCGACCTCGCTCATAGCCAGCTCACCGCTCTTTGCCAGCTCTTCGCTCTTTGCCAGCTACTCGCTCATAGTCAGCTCCCCGCTCTTTGCCAGCTCCTCGCTTATAGCCAGCTCCCCGCTCTTTGCAAGCTCCCCGCTCTTTGCAAGCTCCCCGCTCTTTGCAAGCTCCCCGCTCTTTGCAAGCTCCCCGCTCTTTGCAAGCTCCCCGCTCTTTGCAAGCTCCCCGCTCTTTGCCAGCTCCTCGCTCATTGCTAGCTCCCCCGCTCTTTGCCAGCTCCCCCGCTCTTTGCCAGCTCTCCCGCTCTTTGCCAGCTCCCCCGCTCATAGCTAGCTCCATACTAATAACCACTAACTACTAACCGAACCCTGACAAAACCCGAACCCTGAAAACCCCGAACCTGCCGACCAACAACGAGCCGACAGTATCTTGCCGATCACCGACGGTAGCCAGCCGAAGATGTAACTTGGGTCGTGCATAATGTATGATACGGTCACGTTACATCTCCCCCTTCACTTCGAGGAATAAAATGTACAGTGTTGATTGAGTTTTGACCCGAAGGTCCGCACCACCTGTTAATAGGTGTATTTTACCCACCAAAATGCCGAGCTCATATCAAAATATTATTTATTATTGATATGTTTCTTTTTTACATTTTATTACATGTTAAGTTAAACTAATTTTGCAGATGTCCTACAGCTTTTATTTATTTATTGTTTATATATATATATATATATATATATATATAGTTCATAAAATTAAATTTTGAAATTAAAGGTTTTTTTTCTTATTTACTGTCCTACAGCTTTAAAAGAGAACAATTGTCTTAAGCCGAACGGTGGCCATGAGTTCGGGATTCGTCGGTTTGATCGGCTAGGGGAACTATTGTGGAGACACCACCACATTGCAGTCGAGCACGTCCGGATACTAAGAATGTTACCTTCACTGCCGGTCACTTTGGGTAATGTAGTACCGTCTGATGCCTGCGACCACGTGGTTTGGTGATACGCAATTTTTGTAGCCATTTCAATAAGTCATCTCCCGAACGTTGACGCTGAATACAGGCCAATTGGGATAGAGGTGGCTGTGCCAGCGCCTGTTGAGTTGGAGGCAGTATCCCTCCTAGTTCGGTTTTTGGACGATTGACCACTGTTGGTAGAAGTAGTTGGCCTGTCGGGGTTGCAAATCAACGGAGCGGACGTCAGTACGGGAACCGATCGTTTATCTCTGGTTGATTTGGCGTTTTGCAGACCCATGTTCGTGGAAGTCGGGGTCCAGTTGAAGCTTTATTGGTGGAGGATACGACTTCATGGCCGAGAATGGGCGGAGCGTCATCTAATATCGGCATTGCCTTTTGAACATTTGACTTGGGACGAGTTTCACTGGTCGAACGCTGGACAACTGCACTTACACGTGGTATGGATGCCAATGGCGGAGGTCCTACGTTTCGTGGAGGCTGGAGGTGTACCTGCCTTGGTTCCAGCAACTGGTTACCGATTATCCTCGGTCGGGCTTCCATTGGTGGCAAATATGGTCTTGGTGCCTGGGCTGTTGTGACTATGCGGCGGGCCTTCCGTTCCATTTTGTCTTCACGCAGGTTAAACTTCAACTATTTGAAATTAGGAGGCTAGTTCACAATTTAACCCTTTTTTTTGTTTCCTTTTTGAGTGTTTTATTTCACTCTCTTTTGATTATCACTGCTCTATTTGAGTCTCAAGACAATTATCACTCCGTTTAAAGTTCTAATGGTACATGTGTTATCTTTGTTACAGCATGATTTATATCAATTTTCTTTGTGTGTGGAATTTGGGGATTGAGATTTGCTTACGGGGTGTGCTGATATTATTGTGGGAGGGTTTGAGATCTTGGACATTCACTCTCTTTTCGATATTCTATCTCGAAGTCGTATTGCTGGAGCTCCAGTGCCCATCTGGGGAGACGACCGGAGGGATTCTGTAACGAGTGCAGCCATTTCAAGGAATGGTGATAGGTTATTACGGTGAATCGGTACCCTTCGAGATATGGTCGCATTTTCCTAATGCCCCAGAGGATGGCCAGACACTCCTGTTCGGTCGTCGAATATTTCTTTTCCGGATCGAAGAGCGAACGACTAGCGTATGCTACTACTGATTCGTGTTCTGCTGGTCGTTGGAACAAAACAACGCCCAAATTCTCGAGGCTGGCGTCGGTTTGAAGGAAGAATTGTCGTGTGAAGTCGGGGCATGCTAGTACGGGTGCCTCGGTATGAAGTCCAACCTTTTGAATTTGTTCAATCAACTGCTCTCGTTTCAGCAAATATATCTAGCTAAGTGATTCCGGACTTAAGAAGTCGCTTACCTCCGAATGGTTCCTACTATTATTCATGGACCAATTATTCACAATAATTCTCATTCACTTCATAGTACCATACGGATATATGTTCCACTTTTTCATGTCGAAGTGGTCGACCTCGGATGTTAACGAACTACGAGTGACGAAGATGTGTGGCTCGTCCGCAGTCTCGTACACTGGTAAAGGTTAACGACGGTTCGGCCTCGCTCATAACCAGCTCCCCGCTCTTTGCCAGCTCCTCGCTCATAGCCAGCTCCCCGCTCTTAGCCAGTTCCTCGCTCATAGTCAGCTCCCCGCCCTTTGCCAGCTCCTCGCTCTTATCCAGCTCCACGCTCTTTGTCAGCTCCCCTGCTCATAGCTAGCTCCCCCGCTCATAGCTAGATCCCCCGCTCATAGCCAGCTCCCCGCTCATAGCTAGCTCCATACTAATAACCACTAACTACTAACCGAACCCTGAAAACCCCGAACCCTGAAAAACCCGAACCCTGAAAACCCCGAACCTGCCGACCGAAAACGAGCCGACTGTATCCTGCCGATCATCAACGAGCCGACATCAGCTAGCCGAGTATCTTCGAGCCGACATTAGCCAGCCGATCACCAACGAGCCGACATCAGCTAGCCAAGTACCTTCGAGCCGACTGTAGCCAGCCGAACTCCAACATACTGACAGCAGCTAGCCGACCTTCAACGAGCCGACATCAGCTAGCCGAGTATCTTCGAGCCGACTGTAGCCAGCCGATCTTCAACGAGCCGACATCAGCTAGCCGATCGAGCCGACTGTAGCCTGCCGATCTCCAAAGTACCGACAGCAGCTAGCCGATCTTCAACGAGCCGACTGTAGCCAGCCGATCTCCAACGTACCGACAGCAGCTAGCCGATCTTCAACGAGCCGACATCAGCTAGCCGAGTATCTTCGAGCCGACTGTAGCCAGCCGATCTCCAACCTACCGCCACAGTTAGCCGATCTTCAACGAGCCGTACACCTTCGAGACGACCACAACCCGAATACCAACCAGCCGATTAGTTGCGAGCCGACATCACTTAACCATCCCCGAGCCGACTGTAACCAGCCGTCTATTAACGATCCGACCTTCATACCCAGCTACCATTACCGATTAGAAGATTCCAGCATAAAAGCTTATCTCACATCCAAACTATTATTCATATTGTAAACACCAGAGTATTATAATAAAGATTGAAATTGTAATCACTCGTGTTTTTACTTAAGGTCCTTAGGTTGACCCTGGCAGCGACTGAGCTTACTTCAGCCTTAGTTAAAACCACTCGTAGCCAGCCGACGGTAGCCAGCCGATCTTCAACGAGCCGACATCAGCTAGCCAAGTATCTTCGACCCGACTGTAGCCAGCCGATCTTCAACGAGCCGACATCAGCTAGCCGAGTATGTTCGAGCCGACTGTAGCCAGCCGATCACCAACGAGCCGACATCAGCTAGCCGAGTATCTTCGAGCCGACTGTAGGCAGCCGATCTCCAACGAGCCGACGGTAGCCAGTCGATCTTCAACGAGCCGACTGTATTCTGCCGATCACCAACGAGCCGACGGTAGCCAGCCGACCTTCAACGAGCCGACATCAGCTAGCCGAGTATCTTCGAGCCGACTGTAGCCAGCCGATCTCCAACCTACCGACAGCAGCTAGGCGATCTTCAACGAGCCGATTGTAGCCAGCCGATCTTCAACGAGCCGACATCAGCTAACCGAGTATCTTCGAGCCGACTGTACCAGCCGATTTCGAACGTACTGACAGCAGCTAGCCTAGTGTCTTCGAGCCGACTGTAACCAGCGGTACACCTTCGAGCCGACCACAACAAACCCGAATACCAACCAGCCGATTCATTACGAGCCGACATCACTTAACCACCCCCGAGCCGACTGTAACCAATCGGCTATTCAAAATCCGAACTCCATACCCAGCTACCATTACCGATTCCAACATAAAAGCTTATCTCACATCCAAACTATTATTCATATTGTAAACACCAGAGTATTATAATAAAGATTGAAATTGTAATCACTCGTGTTTTTACTTAAGGTTTGTGGGTCCTTAGGTTGACCCTGGCAGCGACTGAGCTTACTTCAGCCTTAGTTAAAACCACTCGTTATACATTTTACACTTAATTCAGTACGCTGTGCCTAAATTCGTGCAAATCAAAATATTTGCAGGGACTTTAGTGCACCATTTATCTAAAATCGGACGAAACTATATATGGGTTAGATATAGCTCCCACATATAGTTTCTGGATCGATTTTTACGAAACTTAGCACACATGATTCTAGACTTACTTTAGTAGACTGTACCAAATTTTGTGCAAATTTTTGCTGCTGTATTTTATTTTAAAACTATGTTCTATTTCCATTTTATTTTCCGACGAAATCATTTTGAAAGGGCCACTTCTTTTATAGTGACCTTCTACCTTTAAATGCAACAAATCAAATTATACCTTAATTCGTCGTTACATATTGGACATAAACAAAAACCATTTTCACTGCAACAGCATCTCAGACTAAATGTCTCCAAGATAATTACACGCTCAAAAACTGCAAATCACAAAAAAATCACAGGTTTTATTTTAAAATGGGTACTCGGAATTAAAGTGGCACACAAATGTCTGGCCTACAATGGACAATAAGAAAAAACAACAACATAAACCACATAACTGTTGGATTATTCGTACTGAAAGCGTCATTATTGCCACAAACTACTGGATTAACATCATCCGAATCAGCAACAAAACAATAGCAGGCTGAGTCAGAAGAGGCACACAATAATAAAAAAACTAACTTCGTTGAAGGGGAGAAATCCCCCAGTTTAACTTTGGCATAATAATCGCTTTTTAATCGTTGTCTGGCAAATGTCTTTTCTTCTTAATCACAACAATAACAAAGAAGAGATGACAATGAAGACGGGTGCAGTGGAAAAAACGTTTACTTACTTGCCATGAATGGTTATGGATTGTGAGAGAGGCGGCGAGGAAGTGGTGGGGCAGGGATTCAGCAATGAAACGCTTAACTTGGTAGCAATTATTGACAGCAACTTCAATGCATCCATCCATATGTCATCCATAGTCACACAGTTGTCAACCAACCAGTCCGCAAGCCATTCACTCATTTTCGTCCAAAGGTAGATATGGTAGTGTCTGCGAAAATTGCATTGAATATCACACACCTCCCTTCCTCTACTGCAGTGTAGTGTACTTTGTATGGAAGTAATGTTGTAGTAGAATGCCTAAAGGCCAGAGGAGGGAAAAGTTTAGTCTATTTTTTTCTCCTTCGAGTATCTGGTTGACATTTGAAACTTAAATATCAAGACTGATGCTGCGAATCTGCTGAAGTTTTTAATGTTAATGGTGAGGACAAAAAAAAAATACTCTTCATTTGTGTAGAGTCATAATTGTCGGGTTGCTGGAACGCATTAATAATTCGCGCCATTTCAAGGTTTTGTAGACCTTCGGTTCAGTTTGAAGTCTGAACATCATGTGGATGACGTCATTCGAATCGTATATTTGTTTTCAAACGAACAGGGAAGGCATCATTCACCCATTGTAAAATCACGCAGAAGCGGGTTGCGATAATTATATGTACGATAATAAGGCACGGTTAGACCACAAAAAACACACACACACACACACAAAATAGGCTGGGACCTATACCGAACATTTTCTGGGTGAATCGCCCCTTCATTCGAGGGATACATTAAAACATGGACATATATAGGGCAGAATGCCCAATTACAGTCATTTTTGTTCCAAATGCTCCATCACCAAAAAATACCGAAGTCGGGACCTTTTTATGGGGCTGTTAACAACTTTTTCGAAAGAAGTTATTTACGCTCCAAGCAGTCAGAATGCTATAGTAGTACAGGCACAAAATGTGCCTAGTCAACATAACTACAATAGAGAGACTTTTATATGAGGGCTACGTCAAAATATGGACTTATATCGAACATTTTTTGCATAGATGTTTTTATCTTCCCAAAACTACTTCAGTTAAATAAGGCATTGGGAATTGGGGCGGACCTTTATATGTGAACTAAATGTTTATCAACCACCTAAAGCCTGTCGGTGAAAAAATCGAAATTGAATCTGGATTTTTATATGGAGGCTATTACAGACAATGGCCCTATATTTTCTGTCATGAGGGTATCCACTTTTCGGAATGCCAAGTTTCAACTCCTTCGTTTGGAAAAGGCGGTTAATACCTTCAAATCCCAGAAAAGGGCGGTGAGGGCTACAGAAAATGTAATGACAAATTTCAAATCTCTATTTTTGAAATATTCGGATTTCTATCAACCTCTATCAACAGTAAACGTGGGTAAATCGCAAATTTTTTGAAATCAATCAATTATGAACTATCTATGCTAAAGTGTACATCACCTCCCTTCTTTGTATCCCCATACATTCCACACACTCTCTTCTTCCATTCATTTTCATTACCACTTATTTTCATTCGACATCACACTTATTGTTTGCCCCCAATTACTTTTCAGTTTTTTTTTTCTGGGTAAGTACGGAAGTAATGTTGATGCTGTTATTACACCAACAAAAATCATTAAAGCCCATCGTACGAGTATTTAAGCGTGAGCGTTAATATGTCAATGGCATGTGCTACCTTTGGCGGCATACTATAATCATTTTTTGTTTTGGGGAAGTCATGTCGAAGTCGTTCCACAATTGCAAAAGGAAGTTCAAATATCTAAAGTTCATGCAATTCAAACATTTACAGACATGGAATGGCAACGATAAGCAGATGAAAATTGTTTCTTATTAGGTCATATGTACTTCTGTTTTGAAAAATTCGATTAGTTGTTTTACTTACACAAATAAGTAGGGGAACAACTAAACTACGAGATAAAATTAAAATTGTACTAAATTAGAAGAAGCTGAAATCTTCCCTAACAGTTTTACCAGTCGGTCAAGATTTTCCTTATTTTCCAATTCGGTTACTGGTCGAAAATAGTGACATTTCATATGTTCGTAATTGGAGCTCAGGGAGTTACCGATTGTGATGGAGGCCATAATCTTCATTTTGATCCTTATTTACCACACTGTGATATAGGGTTTTATGTCTTTGTACATATGTTGCAACATGCAAAAGGAATCGAAATAAAACCTTGGTTATATTTAAGAATATGCATAGAATCACTTTCTGAGTCGAATTAAGTACAGATTGACGTATGTGAAGTTTTGTATAAATCGGTTCAGATTTAGACATAGCTCGCATATATATTTTCGTATGATTTTATATAAATGGGCATTACAGTCTCCACATTCCTTTCGATTTACATGAAATTGTGTATAGCGTATTAAATTGAGTCTAGAGCTAGCAAAAAGTCTCCGTCGGTGTTGCCGACATATATTAACCCTTAGCCCATGGTTTGCGGAGGACTTCGAAATTACACAAAGATTTTATTATTTGCTTTATATAATAAACAAAGATGTTTCGGATTTTATGTTTATGTAGTTGACCATTGGGTCCCATCTTCAGACTTGATATGGTCATGGTAATGATAATAGGTCGTCCAAAATTTGGTTAAAAGCGTACATTCTATTCGCCTGATATTGGATTTATAAATATTGAATATGTTGATAATTTGTGGGGGAGGCACCAGAAGAAGTGAAGCAATGGGTCCCATCTTCAGACTTGATCTAGTATTGGTAAAGAGATTAGGTTGTGCAAAGTTTGTTTCAAATCAGACATTCGGTTTCTGCCTTCTAGGGTTATTGTGCGCACCAGCCGGCCAGAAGGACGAAATCGACTCCAAATTATCTGAAGCGGATTTTGTCCGAAGAAAAATGTATGTTAGGTTTTGTTAAAAACCGTTCAGATTTAGATATAAAATCTTCTTCAGATTTCATAAAAAGGTGCACCATGTAATCAACAATTTTCTGATAGCAATAACATTTTTACGGAATAGATTAGTGGACCTACAATGCGCTGTATTAAATAAATACATATAAATACATATACATATTAGGTTGGGAAAAAAGAAATTATGTATTTTTATATGAACTATAGGACTTTATTTAATATGCTTCAGAATGTCAGATTTGGGCCAAATGTGCACCGTTTTGTTGTATGATTTGTTGCCATTTTAAAAGTAACTTAATAATGTCTCTCTCATAGAAGTCCTGCTCCCTATTTGCAAAAAAAAACTATAGTAGTCGATTTTCACAATGCAAGAAAAAAATAGTAATCGCTTGGTACGAAGTCCGGACTATATGGCGGATGCATTAAAACTTCCCAATCAATCTCTCGAAGTCACTGTAGATGTGTGTGGCCCAGCGTTGTCCTGGTGGAACACGACACCTCTCCTGTTGGCCAATTCTGGACGTTTCTGGTCAATACCTATATTCAAACGGCCCAGTTGTTGGCAGTAGAGATCAGAATTTAGTGTTTGGCCATATGGAACCAACTCATAATAAATAATCACCTTCCAGTCCCACCAAATTCATTTGGCCAAACCAAACGCTAAACCTTCCTGGCCGTTTGGCCACCGTTTCAGGTGCTCACCACTCTTTGACCGCGATCGTTTTCGCACAGGGTTATCGTATGTGATTCAATTCTCATCTCCAGTCACCCTCCGTTTAAGAAATGGGTTTATCTCATTCCGTTTCACCAAGGCTTCACAGATGAAAATTCGATCTATCCTATTTTTTCTCTTAAATGGTGTTTTTTAATCCAGCTTTGAGTTTGTATACCCTTCACCACACTGTGGTACAGGGTATTATGTCTTTGTGCATATGTTTGTAACAATCCGTCCGTCCGTCCGTCCATGTATTTTTGTTAACAAAGTACAGGTCGCATTTATTATTCGAATTGGATGAAATTTGGCACAGTTCACTTGTTTGGCCCAAGGACGAACCCTATTGAAATTGGAGAAAATCGGTTCAGATTAAGATATAGCTCCCATATATAGTTTCGTCCGATTTTATGTAAATGATGCACCAAACTCCCAATATTTGTCCAATTGGCACAAAATTTTGCACAGAGTACTGAATTAGGTCCAGACTAATGTATGCGAATTTTTGTTGAAGTCGGTTCAGATTTAGATATAGCTCCCATATATAGTTTCGTCCCATTTTTCTGCACAGAGTACTGAATTAGGTGTAAACTGATGTCTGCGAAGTTTTGTTAAAATCGCTTCAGATTTAGACATAGCTCCCATATATAGTTCCGCCCGATTTTTTTGTGAAGGATACACCACAGAGTATTGCATTATATCCAGACTGATGTCTGCGAAGTTTTTTTTAATCGGTTCAGATTTAGATATAGCACCTATATATAGTTTTTTAAATCGGTTTAGATTTAGATATAGCACCTATATATAGTTTCGTCCGATTTTTGTGAATGATACGCCAAACTCCCAAAATTTGTCTGATTGTGTAGAATTTTGCATAGCGAATGCTATTGAGAAAAAAAATATGCGTGATAAGGTTTGTGGAAATCGGTTCAGATTTTGATATAGGTCTTATATATATTTTCGTTCGAAAATATGTAAATGATGCACCGAAGGGCCTATGTTTGTTCGATTTACAAGAAATTTGGCAGAGGGTATTAAATTGAATTTAGAGTGATAACAATAATCAAATGATGTATGCAACGGTTGCTCAATTAGGTCCATGTGTTTATACGTAACTCCCATACATAATTTTACTCGGTTTCATACAAATGGTACACCAAAAAATCCAAGTCTGTCCGTTTGACATGCAATTTTCCATTGATTTCAGAATGGTATGTGTATGGGGTTTTTTTCAATTGGTTCAAATATCTATTTAGATTGCACATTTAATTTCGCCCGATTCCATCTCAATGGTCCTCCAAAGACTCTATGTCTATTCCATCTACAGGATATTGTAGATATTAACATCTCTTGTATTGTCCGACTTTTGAACTTTCCTTACTGGTTTTTAATCCAGTTTTGCGTAAATGGTTTAAAACTGTTTTATAGTCGATTTTTAGCTCTTGAGCGATGTTACGGCCTACTTCCATCATTTCTCCGATTTTATCGACATTTTCATACTGGATTTCTTTTCCCCCAAACTAATATAATTTTGTTCGAATTACTGAAATTATACACCATTACCCAATGTTTGTTCGATTGTACACCGGGCGAAATCAATTTGGAACGTGTGTTAGGTTTGCTTTAAGTCGGTTCAGATTCAGCTCCCATATACTATTTCAGATATAGTATTCATACACAATTTTGTTCGATTTCATACCAATGGTATACCAAAGTCATACCCAATTGAAATGCAATTTTGCATAGACATGTGTATACATTAATTAAAATAAATTCATATATTAAATTTCCTCCAATTTTATGTCGATTTTCCTCCAATGATGCTACTTCTATTGTATCGAAAGATTATTGAAGGACCAAAATCGTTAGAGAAGGACTTTGTTATGCTTGTTTTAAGTCCGTATATATTATTGTAACATATAATAAGAATCATAGGAACATCTCTTGTATGTATTGAAAGTGGTGAAGGGTATCATATAGTCGACCACGTCCGAATTTCGAATTTTCCCTACTGGTCTATATAAAATTCGCTAGTGATGTAGCGTATATATCACAGTCGACTATATTAAAAATGATCTATTGGTCCGAACTTTTGGAATTACAGTTAAGAGAATTTTAGTCAAAATGCAGCTTATAGACGTAACTCATAAAAGGTATTGCATTGAGTTCATTAACTTCCTAGGAATATACATCGATTGGGAGATACGCATATTTACAGTTTATTCTACAACTTTGATTTTTATATATTTAATACATACAAATTTGTAATTCTTAATCACTTTACTATCTTGCATAGACAAATTGACATTTTATGCAAATGTCACAAACAAAAAAAAAAAAAAAAACGAACAATTAATTGTTTATAATGTCAACAACTTCCGCAACTTTCGTTGGCTGTCAGTAGGCAAACGGAAACGGATATATCAAACAGAAATCTTTGAATTGCTCATTTCGAAAGGGAGGCAATGTATTTGAACTTTAAGAAACATTTCATAAAATCTTAACTTTAAGGGTGATAACTTCAATGTTTGCTTACGGTCATAGATCCACAATGCCGTAGAATAATTAAATACTAGAAAATGTTGAAAATAAATATGTTCGCATTTTGTCTTGGCTGCTAATCGTTATCTTAATAAACAATTTATGCTAATGTAAAACATTTTCCGTAACATCTACTGAGAAAAAGAGTTATATGCTGTTCTAGGGGGTTAGGGAATGAGAAGTGTAAGCAGATTAGTTTTGTTTTCATGTCTCTACTTAAGATGTTTATCTAGAAGACTTTCGTATGAGAAAACTCCTTGTGTATGTATGTTTGTGTTTCATTTTGCCGCATTCAAGAAACAAAGAGATTTACACGGAAAGATCTTACCAAGGAAACCCATTTTGGTTTTCTTTGTTTACTCAAGGATACACGTACCAGTATGTGTTTATGTGTGGGGATTTGTTTGTTTGTTTTTTTTTTAGAAGGGTTTTAGCAGTAAGATGTTGCCCAAAAAACCAGAGATTAGGAAGTAATTTGTTAAATATTACTGCAAATAGCTCTAGACATGATTTAAATATAAAATAAATACATTTTATGAATTTTAACGGTTGATATAGATATATACAGTAAGGTGTTATGTTTATAACATGCATACACAAAAAATTAATGCATATTTTCATAATTCCAGTCATAGTTTATTTTCTCCATATTGTACATGTTCCTCACATGGAATACAAATAGAAATAGTTTCCCAAAAAATGTAAAATTTTCATTAATATTAGAACTATTTACTGAGTTCACTCTACTAATATTTGCGCTCAGTTTTTCTCTTTTGACAAAAACAAATGTGTTCCTCCGAAGAAAAAAAGCACCACCACCATTCGTTGCTCGGCTGTGTTTTTTGTGGTAAATAGCACCGCCTCTCTCCCCACTTGGTAGTTGTTAGTATTGTAACCATTTGTTTGATGACTGTTTCTCTTGATTATAACCGACGTCTCTTCACTCATTCGATTGTGGTTATATTTGTATTCCATTGTTTCTTTACTTCCGACCTCTTTGCTGGTGTTGTACAATTCGCATATGCTTTTTCTAAATTATTTCGATGCAAATTCCAAATATAAAATATCAAACAAGTGTTGAAACGAGCAAGAAGCCCAACCGAATGTTAAAATTTATATATGATGGTTCTAGTGACGTAAAACAAGAACACGTAAGTAAATAAATAATAAGAAACGAGAAAAGACTTTATGTTTATTCATTCGCGGATGTTTGGTATATATATATGAGTGACGTGTTGAGTCTATATCACGTCACACATATATATAAAAACCCTAAAAATGTTTGCACCGGAATACCGAATTGCAGCCACTTTTAAATGTGGAAACCACTAAAAACCCTAAAAATGGGGCTCGATCACTATATGGTACTACATTCAAAGATCAATCTATGTTAATTATTTTTGATTGGGCGATTTGCCACCCAAGTGGAAATACACATCTGTAAACCTCAGAAGAATTACAAATTTTTATACCTAAACTCCTTAAATCTGTTGGGACGTTTATATGGGGACTATGGTATTGCATTATGTGGCAGTAGGTTGTTCATGCTTTGAAAAATAATGTTAGGTTTTATAGACTATCAGGTTGGAACTTCAGCACACCGAAATCAAACGGGACTTTTGTATGAGCGCATTTAAAAATTCTCCAGGAATCCGTAGAGATGGTATTTACCAGGTAAATACCCAAGTGACGGGTATTACTGCCAATTTGATTGTGGGTAATAGATAAAAATTACCTTCAATCAGGAGGTACGGTTACATGGACCAAAACATGGACCCATTTTCCACACCAGTATTCTTTTTATACCTTTCACCACACTGTGGTACAGGGTATTATGTCTTTGTGCATATGTTTGTAATAGGCAAAAGGAATCGAGATAGACCCATGGTTCCTTTTGAGAATATGTGCGTCCATGTCCGTCTGTACGTCCGTCCGGATGAAAATTGGCACAGCTCATCCATTTGGCCCAAGGTGCCCCAAAGTACCTATATATCATTCGATTTGCACCAAATTTGGCATATCGTACTAAATTAAGTCTAGAGAGATGTGTGTAAAGTTTCGTGAAAATCGGTCCAGATTTAGATATAGCTCCCATATATATTATCGTCCGACTTTATGTAAATGGTGCACCAATGTCCCTATATATCATTCGATTTGCACGAAAGTTGGCATAGCTTACTGAAATGAGTCTAGAACGATGTGTGTAAAGTTTCGTGAACATCGGTTCAGATTTAGATATAGCTCCCATATATATTTTCGTCCGATTTTATGTAAATGTTGCACCACAGACCCTATATATTCTTCGATTTGCACGAAATTTGGCATAGCGAACTGAATTGAGTCTAGAATGATGTGTGCAAAGTTTCGTGAAAATCGGTATAGATTCAGATATAGCTTCCGTATATATTTTCGTCCGATTTTATGTAAATGGTGCACCAATGTCCCTATATATCATTCGATTTGCACGAAATTTGGCATAGCGTACTGACTTAAGTCTGAAATGGTGAGTCGTAAGTTTCGGGAATATCGGTTCAAATTTAGATATTGCTCCCATATATACTTTCGTTCGATTTTATGTAAGTGGTCCAAAGTCCCTGTATATCCTTGGATTTGCACGAAATTTCGCATTGCGTACTGAATGAAGTCTGAAGTGATTTGTGTTAAGTTTCTTAAAAATCGGTTCAGATTTACATATAGCTCCCAATATATTTTCGTCCGATTTTATGTAAATGGTGCACCAAATTCCCTATATATCCTTCGATTTGCACGAAATGTGGCATAGAGTAATGAATTGAGTCTAGAATGATGTATTCGTCCGATTTTACATAAATGGAGCACCAAACTCCTAATGTTTGTTCGATTAACACGAAATTTTGTACAATGTATCAAATTGAGGCTTGAATGACGTTATTGTGTTTCGTTGAAATTGGTGCAGATGCAGCCATAGCTTCCATATGTATTCCGAACGGTTATGTATTCCGAACGGTTATCTGATTGAAATTAAATTTTTAACAGTGTGGCGTACTAAATAACGTGTTTCAATTTTGTTATATATCG
>NW_026880392.1:0-31458 GCF_032173495.1 Musca vetustissima
TGATGGTTAAGGAATATCAACATATCGATGGTAAATTGATATTTTGCAGCCATCATAATAACATTTCCTTCAATGTTCCCATAAAATCGACGATTACTACACCTGCAGATAGCAAATATGTGTATTCCGTCAGTATTTGAAAAATAAAACTATCGCTTGAGACATTCGTTTCAGGATAAATATTGAAAGTCTGCGGTAATAGTTTACACGTGGGTTAGACATCAATGTACATCAATGTTAGATTAGAGATTATTGTATGTGTATTAAGTGTACACTGTAGACATGTGTTGTGTTATTAAATTTTATGTAGAAAATCGGAAGTATTTTAAAAATTCAGAAAATCGTTAATGATAAAGGTGACGATTGATTTTTAAATTTAGGAAGCACATTATATATTGTGTTTAACAAATATATTTTTTCAAGGACAATCATATTGATAAGTGTATTCTAAAGCCTATCACACTTCAACTATGTGGATTTTTAAGAAACAAGGACTATAAGAGCTATAAATCAGAAATATGTGTTCCTTAGCGTGGATTATTAAAAAATATTGTTCGAGAATTTGCTGATTACATGAGAGCACTATCTGTGCTACAAATCATGAAGGATTTCCAAGGGATGAGTTTCGAAGAATAATCTGAGTTACTAATTGTGGATCAAAAATATTTGTTTTTAAGGACAATTAAAATCAGTACTTTGTAGTACAGTGAGTGAGTTCTTAATGAGTATTCGTTCAAGGTCTAACTGAGGTAATAACAATAACATCATAGAAATTTTAGTTTTAGACCCCAAGATTCTTAACAAACCCGGTTCAAATTTGAAGTCTGTTTCCAAATGTCCGTCTGTCTGGCTGTCGATATCGCAATATTTTTTATACCCTTAACCATAGTATGGAGGGTATATTTGTTTTGTTTTTCCATTTGTAACTCATCGAAATAATCATTTCCGACCCCATAAAGTATATATATCCTTGATAAGCGTAAAATTCTATGACGATATAGACATGTCCGTCTGTTGCAAACACTCTATCGTCTAAACGAATTGAGATAGATCGCCAAAATTTTGCACAGAGTCGTCTTTTGTCCGCAGGCAGGTCAAGTTTGAAGACGGGATATATCGGTCCACGTTTAGTCATAGCTCCCATATAACCGTACCCCCTAATTTTCGGTATTTTGCTGTCCTCGAGCGACTTTTTCAACCAAAATTCGCTGAAATTTGGTACATTGAGTTCCTATTGGGTACTAAATGTCCCCACAAACTATTATAAATATATTTTTCTAGTAGCCCCCATATAACGGTACCTCCTTATTTTCAGTATTTTGTGTGGTTTTTATCGTATTTTTCCACCGAATTCGCTGAAATTTTGTACATTGAGTTATTAATGGCTACCAAATCTCCTCAGAAAAATTATAAATATAGGTCCACTTTTCCGGATAGCCCCTATATAAGGATACCTCCAATTTTCGGTATTTTGTGGTTCTTGAGCACGTTTTTCAACCGAATTTGCTGAACTTTGGTATTTTGTAGTCGTATATGGTAACAAATTTCCCTACGAAAAATTTTTAATATTCGCCCCCTTTATGGGAAAAATCGTTTTCGATATTTATTTAGTTTCGTCCGATTTCATGTAAATGGTGCACCAATGTCCCTATATATCTTTCGATTTGCACGAAATTTGTCACAGCGTACTGAATTGAGCCTAGAATGATATGTGCTAAGTTTCGTGAAAATTGGTTCAGATTTAGATATAGCTCCTATATATAGTTTCGCACGATTTTAGGTAAACAGTCCACTATAGTCCCTATATACCTTTCGATTTGCACGAAATTTGGCACAGCGTAATGAATAAGGTCTAGAATGATGTGTGTTAAGTTTCGTGAAAATCGGTTCAGAATTAGATATAGCTCCCATATATATCTTCGTCCGATTTAATGTAAATGGTGCACCAAAGTCCCTATATATCCTACGATTTGCGCGAAATTTGACATAGCGTTCTGAATTGAGTGTAGAAGGATGTGTGGTAAGTTTCGGGGAAATCGGTTCAGATTTCGATTGAGCTGCCACATACGCATATTCGTCCGATTTTACATAAACCGTGCACCAATCTCCTAATGTTAGTCCTATTAAAACGAGATTTTGCACAATATATCAAATTGAGACTTGAATGACATTATTGCGGTTTGTTGAAATTGGTCCAGATACAGCCAAGCCTGATTGACGGTACGCAGGTCAAGTTCGAAGATGGAATATATCGGTCCACGTTTAGGTATAGCTCCCATATAAGAGTACCTCCCAATTTTCGATATTTTGGGGATCTTGAGCTCGTTTTTCAACCGAATTCGATGAAATTTGGTACATTGAGTTCTTATTGGGTACTAAATGTTTCTACAAAAAATTATAAATATAGGTCCACTTTTTCTGGTAGCCCCCATATAACGGTACCTCCTAATTTTAAGTTTTTTTTAGGGTTTTGATCGTATTTTTCCACCGAATTGGCTGTAATTTAGTATTTTGAGTTCTTAATAGGTACCAAAACTTTTCACAAAAAATTATAAATGTAGGTCCATTTTTCCGGATAGCCCCCATATAAAGGTACCCCCCAGTTTTCGGTATTTTGGGGTTCTTGAGCTCGGTTTTCAACCGAATTCGCTGCAATTTGGTATTTTGTTGTCGTATATGGTAAAAAAATCTCCCTACCAGAAATGTTGTATATTCCCCCGTTTTTGGGGTCGTCCCCATATAACCCCCTTTTTTATAATAAAATAGTTATATTTTTTCCGTGTTTGGGTTTGTTTCTAAGACTCTGTTGTAATCATTTCATCTGCGGAAGATACGAACAAAAAATAGAACATACGGAAGTGGACCGATATTCCCCATGTTCGAACTTGAGCTAATTTTGAAAGAACTAATAAGATGGGCAAAGTTTAGATGAAATCAAAAATTTTTGAAACAAATTTGGTCCAAAGAAACATGGGGTCTAGGATCAATATTTAGAACCATAATCGGTTTGTAGAAATGTCGGTATAGGTACACTTTTTGGTATGTTCCCCATATTATTATTTCAAATACCTGTCAGTATATCTATGGTGGAGGGTATCCATAGATCGGCCCGGCCGAACTTAACGCTTTTTCACTTGTTTTTTTTTTTTAATTTAAAGCCTGTTTTGAAGTACTATTTTCATATTATCGGCAATAAATCTTTAATTTAAATAACTCATCTGGCTGGACTCCATTTAGTTGGAAAACATTTTTCCTGATTTTTTTTTTTTGCAAAAATTGGGTTCCTGGCCGTAAATCTGATAAGATGTTTCCATTTATATTTTCGTTCGATTTTATGTAAATGGTTCATCAAACTCTCCGATTGAGACAAAATTTTGTATAATGTACATAAAATGTTCGAAGTTTCATTGAAGTCAGATCAGATATATCTTCCATATATGTTTTCTTCCGCTGCATAAAGACTACATAGGCTTTTTCGATTGAGACGAAGTTTAGCTAAAAATTGTCCGATTGTGTATTCAAATTTGTTTACAGCTCCTATATAAATTTTCGTTCGATTTCATGAAATTATTTCCTAAATACCTAACGTTGGTTGGATTCAGATGAAAACTTGCACTGTGTGGTTTGCTGCAGCTCTCCGAATGGCGTTTGTTAAGTTTGCTTCAAATCGGTACAGATGCACATACCAAAGAACCTATGTCTATCCGATTGACTGTTTTGCATAGATTGCAGAAGAGAATATTTTGTTTTTTCCGTATTCCAAGAAGATTGTGGACTTCGTAAAAAATATCTTCAATGGTTTAAAACATGCAGAAAGGTGTGCTTAAGATTCTGGCAATATTTAAAGTTCCGCCGATAAGTCCTAGTTAGTATTAAACATAGGTATTTAACCATTGATAGACATAAGAGCAGCTTTAAGAATGTTGGAAAAATATATTTTGTTGCACATTGTAATTTGGGGAAAAAATATATTTGGTCCCTTATTTTTTTAAAAAAATTGCATATACATATAAAATCTACAAACCTCCAACCACAAAAAGTATTCTACGAAATATAATTCAACATTTTTGGCGAAGAAACATAAATAAGTTTTTATGTTAACGCTTCACCTACAATGGTCCATAAATTTTCCCAAACATCATCCTCTATCCCCACTTAGTTGCATGGTTTCCTCTGCTTAACGTCTAAAGGTTTTTGTTCTTTGCGGTTTTTGTGAGGCCAAAATAAATGTTTGCGGGAAAACATTGTGGGGGCCGGGATTGACAAAACCTTGTCGCCCCCTTTTCTTTCCTGTTATGCGTAAAAGTTTTCCATACAACGTATGATTCATGCATTCATTCGTTCGTTCGCCGTTCGTTGGTTCATTCATTCAGCAATTGTTGTTTTTCACACCATAATCATGGTCGTCGTAACAAGCGTTACAAAAGACAATAACAGAACCGAAGAAACAACAGCCATAATAATAATTATTACGTTTATGTTGAACACATCTTTTGCTTTTGTTGTTGTTCTGTGCAAGGGCAAGAACATCGGCAGTGTAGAACTTCGGCCCAATGCAGGAATACAGGGATACAAAAAACAAAGGCACCCAGACTCTTTTGAAGTGGAGCATAAAGATACTGAGGACCATGTCCATGGTCCTTTTGCTTTTGATGTCGTTATTTTTATAGCAAAAGCAAATTGCGTTAACGCTACGCTTTGTACACAATAAACGTGTCCAACAGCGGCTGCGAGTGTAGTGTGTGTGGGTATCTGTTTTTTTCCTCTGTTCTTAGAGAGCATTTATCCATTCCAGACTATCCTTAATTTAAGGTCGTCTACACAGAATAGCTCGTTGTGCAGATGCCGTTGTTCCTCCGTATGTCTGTCTGTCTGTCGGCCCTGTTCACTTTTCTCATGGCCATGTGTTAATGTTTATAAAAATAATTTTTGTATTTGTGTTTATTATTGTGTAAATGTAATTAAATTTGATCATTTTATGCATAAAAATTTCCATAAATTTTATTCTCTGCTCTCCTTTTTGGTTCTGCAGTAAAATTCTGCCACAAGAAAAACCAGGATATGTGGTTATATTCTGGTTCTACCAAAACCGTAACTGAAACAGGGGAAACAAAAACAACAACAAAAAAAAACTACAATACAATAAAAATTCAACAACACTCAATTAACTTAATTTAGGTGATTGCTGTTGTTTTATTTTTTCTCTCTGCTGTTGTAGTTGTTGCCTTTGTTGTTGTTGTTGCTGCTGTTGTTGACGATTCGATTTGCAGCATATTCATGTTAATGTTGTTATGGCTATTATGGTAAGGTATGAATGTTTAAATGTGTATATTTGAATGTGTGTGTGTGTGTAGTTGTGTTTTCCGAGCAGATGTTTTTTTGTCCGTAGCCCCATTGTGGCGTATGAGTGTTATTAAATCAATTTGAGTACCTTTAAACAACAATTTATGTTTCTAATTTTTGCAACAATATTGTTAAATGGAAATAACTCGAAATTACTGAATTGCTTAATCAATTGTAGCAATGTGTAAATTGTATTTTTTTAATAAAATGCAGTCAATGTAAATCGGAATTATTGAGTTTATATGTAATTTACAATACTAGCGCCAAATTAAAACCAAAACGTAGTTAAGTTCAACCGGGTCGAGCTTACCATTAGGTGGACATTTGAAATAATTAAAATCGGTAGGAATCTATATATGGTGGCTATGCCATATTGAAAATTTTATGTGAAAATGCTCCTTGGGGCGTAACAAAGTTGGGACCTTCCAATGGGTGGTCATCGAAAAATGTCTGCAAAGAAACACAATTTGCAGTCACTTGGGGTTAAAAATAGAGCTAGAATCTTTCAAATACACAAATTAGGACTGTACCGTATCGGGTATATTTAGAGTAGTGCCATATATCAACGATTTCGCATAATGTATTCATAATAATTGGCCAAAAAGGGCTTTGTGTACCTGTAAGAGTTTAAATAAATAAATAAAAACAGTAAGGAAAGTAGTAAAGTCGGACGGGGCCGACTATATGATACCCTTCACCACTTTGGGTATATCCAACAGATGCAATCCTAACAGACGTCGAATTTATGAAGGACAATTAACATGAAATTAAACTTGTCATTTTGCAACCTACACTAAATTTTGGTCAGATATAGAGTTGCTTCTTACAATGGGACAAAATTATGTAAATAAATTTAAAGCAAAATATCGAAATTTAAACCGATTCCATCGAAACTTGCCACATGTTAAGTTACACTTATTTCAGTATGTTTTTCTTGCATTTGACCATATTATGAGTTCTTCATTTACTAATAACTCCAAATTTCGTGCAAATGGAAGGATATTTAGGGACTTTGGTGCACCATTTACAAAAAATCGGACCAAAATATATATGGGAGCTATATCTAAATCTGAACCGATTTCCACGAAATTTAAAACACATCTTCCTAGGCGCATCTTCAGTACGCTGTGCCAAATTTCTTGCAAATCGAAGTATACATAGGGACTTTGGTGCACTATTTACCTAAAATCGAACGAAAATACATATGGGAGCTATATCTAAATCCGAACCGATTTTCACGAAATTTTACACACATCTTTCTAGACTTAAGTCAGAACGCTATGCCAAATTTCGTGCAAATCGAAGGATATATAGGGACTTTGGTACACCATTTACATTAAATCGGACGAATATATATATATATATATATATGGGAGACTTATTTAAATCTGAACCGATTTTCACGAAATTTAACATACATCGTTCTAGACTTAATTCAGTACGCTATGCCAAATTTCGTGCAAATCGAAGGATATATAGGGACTTTGGGGCACCATTTACATGAAATCGGACGAAACTATATATGGGAGCTATATCTAAATTTGGACCGATTTTCACGAAACTTGGCAGACATCATTCTAGACCTAATTGATTAGGCTGTACCAAATTTCGTGCAAATCGAAAGATATATAAGGACCGTTTACATTAAATCGGTTAAATATATATATATGGGAGCTATATCTAAATCTGAACCGATTTTTCCCAATTTCAATAGGGTTCGTCCTTGGGCCAAATAAGTGACCTATGCCAAATTTCATCCAAATCGGATTATAAATGCGACCTGTACTCTGTTTACAATTTAACACCAACAGACGGACGGACGGACATGCATAAATCGACTTAGGAAGTGATTCTATGCATATTCTCAAAAGGAACTATGGGTCTATCTCGTTTCCTTTTGCCTGTTACAAACATATGCACAAAGACATAATACCCTGTACCACAGCGTGGTGAAGGGTATAAAAATGTTCACACTCAAGTTATGGCCCCTTCTGTTGAATACTGCGAGTGGAAATTTCAGAAGACCGAAAATGGTTTTGAAGATTATACAAGGGCTATACGTAAACATTGACCATTCTTAGAGATGAGTAGTGGGTAAATACCCAAAAGGTAAATAACCGGTAAATTGGGTAAATACCCATTTGAGGGTATTTACTTTAAATCGGTAATACACATTTTACACCCTATTTCCGGGTGTCTGTTTTAACTGGCAAAATAACTCGACATAGGCGGCCAAAATCTGGCTCACAATTTTTTAATGTCAAAGCTATAACTGAAATATAGGCCCCATATTGCCTACAGAATCTGCCTTCCAAAAATTATTAATATTGATTGTTAGGGTATCCACCATTATCTTGATTATTTAGAACTGGTATTCGATCGAAAACCCATCCTGCATGAAGAAACATCCGACAACGGCATGAGGTTGATTGACTTCCCGGCAGCAAAAAACATGGTAGTTAGCATCATCAGATTCAAAGCCATCTGGATTTGTCGTGATCAAGCAACGAGAAATCAAATTGATCTTGTTGTAATAGACGGAGGCTATTCGACCAATGTTTTAGAAATTCGATTGATACGAAGAGCGAATATCGATTCGGATAATTGCCTTGTGGCAGCCATGGTTCGCACCCGTTTTTATGTAGCAGCAAAGGTGCGATCTAATGTAACACGGAAACTCGACGTCTAAAAGCTGCAAACACAACAGATAGCAGAAATCCGCGGGACAAGTAGTGATTATTCAGAGAAAACATGAAAGTACAACAAAAACCTGAGCCTGATCAAATCGAGTTGTACAGGAGTCAGAATGAAGTGCGGAAATTTTACCAACGAGTAAAATACCAAACCGAAGGCTTTGTTCAGAGATGAAGATGGAAACCTGATGAAGGAGCATTTTGAAATGCTTCTGGTATCAAATAGTGGCGGTGAAGACGATACCCCAGAACCAATAAGAGATGACGGTGTAGATTGTACACCACCTAGCCAAGATGACGTCAAAGTAGCAACAAATCGGCTGTAGAATAACAAAACAGCAGGTTCATATGGATTACTAGCCAAACTATTCAAGACTGGTGGTCAGATGCTGGTCAGGAGTATGCACCGGCTGAGCAATCAATTTGGCTAGAGAAATACATGTCCAATGATTGGACAAGACGTTATGTGCCAACTATAGAGGGATTAGTCTTGTTCCCATCACATATAATATGTTATCCAGCGAGCTGTGTGAACGACTGAAGCCAATGGTCAATGACATTTTTGGACCATACCAATTCAGCGGGCAAATCCACCACTGACCAGATTTTCACGCTACGCCAAATCCTGGAAAAGACCCACGAAAAACACATCGACAAATTCTAACTATTCATCGACAATAAAGCCGAATTCGATAGCCTTATCCGTTCAGAGGTATATAAAGCCACGTCTGCGTCCGGAATTCCTGCAAATTTAGTACGGCTATGCAGGATAACTTTGAGTGGCACAAAGTCACCAGTTAAAGTCGCAAAGGACCTCTCGGAGCCCTTCAATACCGAACGAGGATTCAGACAAAGTGACAGTTTGTCGTGTGACCTGTTTAACATTCCGCTGGAAAAGGTCATACGAGAGGCAGAGGTGAACAGGAATGGCACTCTGTACACCGAACAGCATTTGTTACTCGCCTACGGCGACGACATCGACAAAATGGGTCAAACATTGCGAGCAGTAACATCCATCTTTGAACGAATTGAGAAGAAGTCTGCCAAAGATGGTATTGGAGGATACAGTAGGATTGGGCCAACTTTGGAACATGAAAACTACAGATTTGAGGTAGCCAGAGATTTCATCTACCTCGGTACCGCCATAAAAAGCAAATGGCATTAAGTTTGAGATACGAGATATGGTCTAAGTAAGCAATTCAGAAACAAGGCTACCTCTCGCCAGACCAAACTCACACTCTACAAGACGCAGATATTGCCTGTGCTGTTGTATGGATCTGAAGCATGGGTACTTACGCAAGCAGTAGAGGCAGCTTGGAGTGTTTGAGAGAAAAAATCTCCGGAAGATCTATGGGCCGATTCTGTCATAAGCCAGCTTTAAAAAAAATTAATAAATTGCCTGTTTATTTCTGAAAAACTTTCAATATAAAAAAAATAACGAAAACGGAGGGGTACCGTCATATTGGGGATATCCACGAACGAAGGGCGATATAGCCTGTCTGCAGACAAGTAACCACAAATTAAATATATATTTTAGGAACATTTGCACAAAACCTTCATAATATCGTCAAAGTCAGAGAAATCATTATAATTTATGGTACGATGATTTGGCATCCTAATACGAACCCAAAATGATAAATTGTACGAGTACAGATAGAGAAAATTTTTTGTCATGAAAATGCCAAAATAAGCATTTAGAACGTAAAAAAACAAAATAAAAAACCAATACGGTTAAAAAATGTATTAAAATCCTCAAAATATTATAGATCGCATATCCGAAATAGAAACGTTTTCCTAAATAAAAGCACATTGGTCACATCAATAACTACTCGGATAGATGCAAGTGATGACTACAGATTGATGGGCATGTCAACAAGTGTTCGATGGATCACCACTTTGCAATGATGAAGACGAGTAATATTTCAACTTTAATCGAAAATACGGCTTGGAACTAAAAATATCTAAAATGGAAGATTTACATGAGAGCTATGCCAGAATATGGACCTATATTAAAACCAGTAAGAAAAGTAGTAAAGTCGGACTGGGTCGACTATATAATACCCTTCACCATTTTGGGTATATTCAACATATGTATCCTAAAAAACGTCGATTGTTTCGAAAGAAAATTGACATTAAACTGAACGAACTTAAATATATGATCTTTATTTATATCTGAACCGATTTCAAGGAAACTTATCAGAGATTTATTTATATTAACTTCAGTACGTTGTGTCAATCGGCCTATCTATTGATCTTTAGTGCACCATTCATCTACAATCGGGCGAAACTATATATGGGAGCTATATCTAAATCTGAACCGATTTTCACAAAACTTAGCACACGTCTTTCTAGACTTAATTTAGTGAACTATGCCAAAATTATTTGCACAAAAATGCGTGCAAATCGAAGGATTTTTAGGGACTTTGGTGCACCATTTACCTTAAATCGGGCGAAACTATATATGGAGCTATATCTAAATTTGAACCGATTTTCATGAAACTTAGCACACTTCATTCTAAAATTAGTTCAGGACGCTATGCCAAAATTCGTGCAAATCGATAGATTTTGAGGTACTTTGGTGCACCAACCAATTTGAAGGAAACTTATCAGAGATCTTTATGTGCACCATTTACATAAAATCGGGCGAAACTATATATGGGAGCTATATCTAAATCTGAACCGATTTTCACAAAACTTAGCACACGTCTTTCTAGATTTAATTTAGTGAACTATGCCAAAATTCGTGCAAATCGAAGGATTTTCAGGGACTTTGGTGTACCATTTACGTAAAATCGGGCGAAAATATATATATGGAAGCTATATCTAAATCTGAACCGATTTTCACATCATTCTCGAATTCATTTAGTGAACTATTCCAAAATTCATGCAAATCGAAGGATTTTCAGGGACTTTGGTGCACCATTATCTAAATCTGAACCGATTTTTACAAAACTTGGCACACATCATTCTATACTTAATTCAGTACGCTATGCAAAAATTCGTGCAAATCGAATAATTTGCAGGTACTAAAGACCGTAAGTCGTACATAAAAATATATATGGGAGCTATATCTAAATCTGAACCGATTTTTTCCAATTTCAATAGGGTTCAATAGCGTCCTTGGGCCAAATAGGTGAGCTGTATTAAATTTCAGCCAAATAGGAGTATAAATGCGACCTGTACTTTGTTTATAATTTAACATCAACAGACGGACGGACATGCATATATCGGATTCTATGCCTACTCTCAAAAGGAACCATGGGTCTATCTCGATTCCTTTTGCCTGTTACAAACATTTGCACAAAGACATAATACCCTGTACCACTGTGTGGTGAAGGGTATAAATATTATACCCAGAATATATGAATATATGTTTTTCACTATGTAACCAGTGAGCGGAGCAGTATAGTCGGACGGGGCCGACCATACGATACCCTACACAACTACCACGGAACTTTAATTTTCTGCGGATGTTTATTCCGAACCTGTGCAATATTTCTTGAGGTCAACAGCACCTCTTCCTTACAATGACATATTTTCCAAATATTACTATTCATTTTCAGTACTGCTCTCCTAATTAATTGTCCAGATTCCCTTCCCCGTGGGTTGTGTTGTGATGTTCGGCTTATTATTGGCATTTACTCGAAAAAAATTAAGTATTCTGTCCACTTCATCCCATAATTATAATCTGATCGCCACCGAATATTATAGCCGTTGTCCTTGACCATATTTTCGCCCTCTAGTGTGGTAAATAATATCTGAGTACATAAGCACCTGTAAATATTTAAGTGTAACTCCCACATCCGAGTACATACGACAATATAAATGGTATAAATTTAAAGGTCAACCACTCCTCTTGGATATACTATCAACTTCTCGGGTATATATCCTTCAGGAGTAAATATATACGCTATAGAATACAAATTTTGTAATTTTTCACACACAAGTCAGGGTCCATTTGACGCGGTCGATCTTTATGAAAACTGGCATGCTTATTCTTAGACACCATCCCCTTCTCCATGTAAAATTTCTCTATGTTCGGACCATAATTGCGGCCTCTAAAGCGACCTGAAAAACCGACAAAAATTAAGTATTTGGTCCATTTCAACCCCTAAATATTAACCGATCTTTTTCAAGGGGTCTTCATTGGCCAGAACCCACCCTACATGCAAAATTTCGTGAAGATCGGTCCATAAATGTGGCCGGTATATTGTTTACAAAATATAATGGACAGACAGACGGACACACATGTCTAGATCGACTAAGCTAGTCGAGATATGCCGATCGGTATACTTAAAGGTGGGTCTAGGACCAATATTTCGCGGCGTTACAAACTTTTGGGGCTGCACAAAGCTATAATACCCTGACAACATAGTTGTATAGGGTATAAAAATCCGGAATGCCAAATTACAGTTCCTTTGGATGAATAATGCTGGTAAAGCCTGTCAAATTATACAGTTTCGTTATATGGAAGTTATATTATTATATCGTGGATGTTGGTTTTCCCTTTTAAATCAAATTTTCTACATGACTTTGTGACGCAGTAGTACAGAAATACGTAAATGTTTTACGGTTAAATGTAAATGTTGATGGCAAAGCAAGAACACTTGGTCCCTTTTGTTTTTTGGCTACTGAAACAGTTATCCCCCTCTGCACCATTGAAGTTGACGACGACGATGATGAGGTACTTAAAAGTTGAGCAGCTGTTAAACCGACTCCTTTTTACCTCATATTACGAAACAATACAAAGTCGTTATAATGAAAGTTTATAGTTTGTTACCACACACACCCATACAAGGAAGCACAATCACACTTTAGTTAACTTTCAAGAAGAACACATGTACACACACACATTCTCCCCAATAAACATACATTGGGGAATGTGGGTGAGTGTGTGTGTGTGTGAATACCTCACGTGAATGCAAAACAACACTGCTTTACGTTAATGGTAGACGCACTAAACACCAAGGCATACACATGTGCCCATTAAAGAAACTCTGTTTTGCAGGGAATTTGCAACAGCGAGGGATACACGTCGTTCATGGACCACTAAATTGCCATGTTATTGTAGCTGCCATTGCTACTACTACTACGGCTGCTATATTAGACGTTATGTGAGAATTTGGACTCAGGTGTATGCATGGTTGAATGTTTTTTGCTATACTCCACAACCATTTGTTCATTTATAGTTTCAATGGTCTGGCATTATGTTTGAGCATGTATGTGTGTGAATACTAGACGCGTTTAGGTGTATGTGTCAAGTGGCAATTTCACTTTCATCGTAGATTACTTGAAACGGAGTTCTTTGTGAAAAAGGCCATAGTCGTTGTTGGAGAACAAAAAAAAAACTTTTTCTGCACATGATAGAACGGTGCGGAATAAGGCACTGTGTCCTGAAGAGAGTTTTTATAGGAACTCTAAACATAAAATCACCTATGTTTCAACATATTGAAGATTGTAAATTGACATTCCGGCTTTCTGAGAACTATAGCTATACTGAAACGTAAATATATATTCAAGATTATATTCACCTTATAGCTCGCCGACGAATTTTTTCCTCCTTCCAACACTCTACAATTTCAATTTCCGCCCTCAACCCACTGTCCAAACAAACTTGTTCGGTAAAACTAAAATTTTCACACAAAATTGTAACAATTTTCATTTTCTACGGATTTCTTTTGCTTTCGCAAAACTTTTCACTATTTCTTCTTTCAGGTTTCTTGGCATTTATGTTACGGTTAAGGATTCCTAGTTTTACCACTGGCCTATGATAAGGGTGACCGGGTTGGGGATTTCAAATAAAACTGTCGCGACGTCATTTATTATCGTTCGTTCTTGTAAAATGATATTAACGACTTTTGTACACAATTGGTGTTAGCAAAAGGTTGCAAAACCATAACTTATTGTACCACAAAAATAAAGAAAAAGGTAGGATGGGATCGCAACGCACTAGGGATGAGATGGCATAGAAGACAATAAGCTTTCTTGGCAAATTAGTGAGGTGAGATGGAAAATTATTGCCGCGTAATCGTCGTAGAGTTTCATGACGATATTGTGGTGATTTCGAGAATAGAGGATAGTTTTGTTGTTGTTGACAATTAAAAGTTTTGTTACAGATTCGGTAGCAAATAATGAAAATGTTAAGATATTTTAAGGAGTGGAGACCAAATAAATGAAATGGCGAGAATTTTAACCTTTTTAGATAACAGAATCACCTCCTCTATCTATCTAAGTAGTCTTTCTTTACTGGTTTTATATTCAAAGAGTTTTGGTTAAAAATTCCCGACTATTGTATTAGTCACTAAAAAACCAGTAAGGAAAGTAGTAAAGTCGGACTGGGCCGACTATTTTCAAAGACTTTGGTGCACCATTTACCTAAAATCGGGCGACTATATATATATATATATATATGGGAGCTTTATATACATCTGAACCGATTTTCATGAAACTTGGCACACATTATTATAGACGCAATTCAGCACGCTATGCCAAATTTCGTGCAAAGATATATAGGGTCTTAAAAGCACCAATTACCTTAGATGAAAATCTATGTGGAATCTATATCCAAATTTGAACCGATTTCAACGAAACTTTTCACAGGTTGGGTTATACTAATTTCAGTACGTTTTGTTCTTTCAATCATATATTGGTTCCTTGGTGTGTCAATTACTTAAAATCAATCGATCTATGCAATATTAGAACTTTGGTACATTATTTACATTAAATCTGAAGGAAATATATATATATATATATATATATATATATCTTAATCTGAACGGATTTTCACGAAACTCAGCACACATCATTCCAGGAAACTTGGCATAAAGCACTCTAGGCTCTATTAAGTACGTTATGACAAATTTCGTGCAAATCGAAATATATATGGGCAATATTGCCAATTTTTTAATATTCCATTTTCAAAAAATCAGCTTTTTTGTTTTTGTGGCACATCAATGATTTTTGGTACACATATAGAGAAAAATGTTCTGACTCCGAAACCGTTCGCGATCAAATTTTTGGTTGATGCGCGCAAAAGTTATCGAGGTTTTAATTGTGGGCATAAGAAAAAAAATCTTAAAATTACGCCGTTTATTATATTGAGCAAAAACGTTGATATATATCATCCTCCGTAAAATAAGAATACGAATATATTATAATAATCGCGATAACGTTCCAGATCTTAGCGAAATATGAGAAAAATAAAAAATATATAGGAGATTACATCAATATTTTCATTATATTAATGACATACACACACCTAAAAATTAATTTAAAAATATCTACATAATCTAAACACTATGGTGAATAAAATGATATCAAAATCACATAAGTCCGTGTAGCGGTTTCTAAATCAAAGCGACAACAAACCAAGATATTGAGGAAAAATATTTGTTTTTGGTTCGAAAAAATAATGTCATCATATTTATATTTTTAATTTTATACAAAAAATTTCAGAAAACAATGTTTGGGTTATTCTGCTATTTTACCCGAATTTCGCCGAAAAAAATGGCATATATAATAATAATCACTTTTTGTGTATAAGTATACACCTTGTGGATTGTAGCATGACCCTTCCGATAAATCTTAGAATTCAATAAATAGGAATAAATCTTAAAATAAAATAATATTATGAAATATACATTTTAAATTGCGTGTAAATCACGTAATTCTCAAAATCATTTGATGCGCATGCGGTTTCCAGGAAATACTGAAGTTTATCTTCCAATCCATATATATTTTGCGAAATTTCATTTGACGGCTAAGATGTGCCACGCGTTACATTGAAGTACCCAAAAAATCGTAAAACGCGAATAATTTGCGAAAACTCCATATGCCATTAACGCGCATCCGATTTCGGCGTGCACCCTAAAAAAATACATCGATCTATACCGATTTCAATGTGGTCCATTAAGAACCATGGATGTGCCAGCAAAATCTATTTTTGAGATAAATTGCGTACATCTCTCTTTCGGCTGAAGTTTTTAAAGTTCTCTTTTCGAAAAAGATCAAAATCCGTATGAGATCATATATTGAAGCGGAAATGATACACAGAAAACGCAAATAAATCCGCGATATTTTCAAAAAAAAAATTTTGCCAAATTTCGTGTTTTTGGAAGGCCAGTTCCCGCCGTTCTAGTAGATGGATTTTCACGAAGAAGATTTTATATCATCCGAAACGTAAATAACCTTATTGATCGCGGGTACCCATATCATTCAGTTGACAGATCTAAAAATTTGGCCCGAAAAATAGGTTTTTTAGAAACTTGATCGCACAAAATTCGCACCTTCGGATGAGTATTACTCTGAAGCTGTGCATACTACATACACAAAATACATATCAAATTACGCAGATTCGCGACTACAATAATCTTATAATCGACTTTTAGAAATTCCTTTTTGCGTATTAAAGCTAGAAGTAAAATTCAAAAAACACTCAAAATCGAGCTTCAAAATGTCAGCATCATTTAAAGGTAGATGCAGTTACAATTTTGAAAAATGATACATAAGGGGCGTAGTGCTCATTTTGTTGGCTTCTAGTTTTACTTTGACACGAAGACAGTGAAATGAGTGGCTTAATCACAAATCGATAGAGAACATAAAAAAACTGGTTCGCCTCAACCTGTTTTTACACATTTTTTTACATGAAAGTAGACACAGCTTCCACCAGAATAACGTTTGGAGGTCAATACCATGAGCAGTTTGCCACGACAGACCAATTAACCCAAAACTATTCACTTGTTTTCATATACTTAAGTAATTCCCGAGTTATAAAGGGGTGAACCTTCGCTTCAGCTATGTTAAAAAATTGGCAATATTGCCCATATAGGGACTTTGGTGCATCACTTACATAAAATCGGGCGAAACTATATATGGGAGCTATATCTAAATCTGGACCGATTTTCACGAAACTTGGCAGACATCACTCTAAGCTCAATTAAGTACGTTTTGCCAAATTTCTTGCAAATCGAAAGATATATAGGGACTTTGGTGTACCATTTACATAAAATCGAACGAAAATATATATGGGAGCTATATCTAAATCTGGACCGATTTTCAGGAAACTTGGCAGACATCATTCTAGGCTTAATTCATTACGCTGTGCCAAATTTCGTGCAAATCGAACGATATATAGGGACTTTGGTGCACCATTTACATAAAATCGGACGAAACTATATATGGGAGCTATATCTAAATCTGGACCGATTTTTACGAAACTTGGCAGACATTATTCTAGGCTTAATTCATTACGCTGTGCCAAATTTCGTGCAAATCGAACGATATATAGGGAATTTGGTGCACCATTTACCTTAAATCGGACGAAAATATATATGGGAGCTATATCTAAATCTGAACCGATTTTTCTCAATTTCAATAGGGTTCGTCCCTGGGCCAAATAAGTGAACTGTGCCAAATTTCATTCAAATCGGATCATAAATGCGACCTGTACTTTGATCACAGAAATACATGGACGGACGGACAGACTTACAGACGGACAGACGGACGGACATGCGTAAATCGACTCAGAAAGTGATTCTATGCATATTCTCAAAAGTAACTATGGGTCTATCTCGATTCCTTTTGCCTGTTACAAACATATGCACAAAGACATAATACCCTGTACCACAGTGTGGTGAAGGGTATAAATAGCATTGCCTGATGAGCCGCTTAAAAAAAAAAAAAAACTAAATCTGCGCCAACTTTTGATCCTGGGTATAATCGTCCCCATTTCCGTTTATGAATATAGTGAAAGTATTTAAAATGTTCAAACTACGACAATTTATAGCGCAAAGTTATACCAGTAAGGAAAGTTCATGTAGATAGAACAGACATAGAATCTTTTTAGAACCACTGAGATGGAATAGGGCTATATTAAATGTGCTATATAGATACATTTTTGAACCAATTGCAAAAATCCCATACACATACCATTCTGAAATCAATGAAAATTGCATGTCAAACGGGCAGACCTTAATTCTTTGGCCTACCAATTTTATGAATTCGAGTAAAATTATGTATGTGACCTATATATATAACACATGGACCTAATTGAGCAGCCGTTGTGATAGAACAGACTTATAATCTTTAGAGAACCATTGGAATGGAACGGCGAAACTAAATGTGTGATCTACACAGATATTTGATCCAATTAAAAACCCATACAAATACCATTCTGAAATCTGTGAAAAATTTCATGTCAATCGGATCCATTTGTGTGCCATTTGTACAAAATCGAGCAAAATAATATATGAGGAATTATGTATAAATCTGGATCTGATTGAGCAACCGTTGAATATACCATTTGATATGCTGCAGCACAGTGCGCTGTCCGCAATTTTATCTCGTGTATATGAAACAAACATAGGCTGTCAGGTACCCCATTTACATAAAATCGGAAAGAAATATTTATGGGAACTATATCTAAATCTGATCCGATTTCAACAAAACTTCACATACGTCTATCTGGACCTAACTCCGTACATAGCGCAAAATTTTGTCTCAATCGAGAAATATTAGAAGTTTTGTGCACCAATTACATAAAATTGGACGAAACTATATAAAGGAGTTATTTAAATCTGCACCGATTTCCACAGAACTTCGTATACACTAATATGGAGCTCGAAAATTGGGTGATACCCTTATATGAGGGCTACCCGAAAAAATTTTTGTAAAGATATTTCTTACCCAATAAGAACTCTAAGTACTAAATTACAGCCAGTTGAGTCGAAAAATGCGATCCAAACCCCCAAATACAGAAAATTGGGGGTAACGGTATATTGGTTGCCAAAAAGAACCAAGTATGCGAAATCGGTTAAAAAACGCGCTCAAGAACTCCAAAATACCGACCTACCCTGGGAGCTATGCCTAAACTTGCACCGATATAGCCCATCTTCGAACTTGCCTGCAGACAAAATCCGATTCTATGCTAAATTTCAGCAACCTTTCTCAATTCCTTCAGCCACGCTGACATTGCTAGATAGTCTTAAAATTTTACTCTGATCAAGAATATATATACTGTATAGGGTCGGAAGTGAATATTTCGATGAGTTACAAACGGAATGACAAAATTAATATACCCTCCATACTATGGTGGAGGGTATAGAAATTACATGGGGCCGGCCATGATGGGAGCTTTATATAAATCTGAGCGGATTTCAACGAAACTGTGCAGACGGACATACATAAATCGACTCAGAAAGGGTTTCTTTCTTTTTGCCTGTTAAATGGTGGATATTGGTCTTTTTTTTTTTGCTATATCTCCTATATTATGATCCCGTTCCTTATTCAGTACATCGGAAGTGTGTGAATAAATGTCATGCGAAAAATTGCCTTCAAAATCGTTGCAATTCCGTAGGATCAGTTATTGCCTATATACCGTCATTACATCGTGCTCATTAATTACATTTCCAAAAATAACTCGATGTACAGTTCCATCTGGTGTTGGAAACATCATATTATGAAGCTGTCTGCACACTATTTTTGATTTATTATTTTTTGCTTCATTTAAATACGGAATTTCATTGGATAACTTTCGATATTACGCCCTCGTTAATTGATAAACTGACAATTTACTGTCCATAATCTGCTAAAGTTGATTTAAACATAATCTACATACACAAGTCATCAACAAAAAAATATCCACAAATATTGTTTTGTGACTTTTTGTCCAAATGACATTGATTTAAAAAAAGCAAGAACAAAAAATATCTCTGCCCTTTGCAAACGTTATTGATACTCCTTATCTCAAATGGTGCAAACATATGGCGTACGTGTTGCACATTTAAATGAGGTACTTATCGAGAATGGTTTTCCCCAGTTGTTGATGTTGTTGTTGCTGTTGCCATTCTTATTTTGTAATACCTCTGTTGATGGACCACAGGCGACGATTGTCACAAACGAGCCTTTGTGGATAGCTGTTTATAAATAATTTTTTACAACCATATTTAGCCCGCAAGGCGTGGATTTTATAAATAATTTTTTACAACCATATTTAGCCCGCGTGGATTTTATAAATAATTTTTTACAACCATATATAAGGTGTGGATTTTATAAATAATTTTTTACACGTGGATTTTATGGATTTTATAAATAATTTTTTACAACCATATTTAGACCGCAAGGCGTGGATTTTTTTAATTTTTTAAATAATTTTTTACAACCATATTTAGACCTCAAGGCGTGGATATTATAAATAATTTTTTTACAACCATATTCAAGGCGTGGATTTTATAAATAATTTTTTACAACCATATTTAGACCTCAAGGCGTGGATTTTATAAATAATTTTTTACAACCATATTTAGACCTCAAGGCGTAGATTTTATAAATAATTTTTTTCAAGGCGTGGATTTTATAAATAATTTTTTACAACCATATTTAGACCTCAAGGCGTGGATTTTATAAATAATTTTTTACAACCATATTTAGACCTCAAGGCGTGGATTTTATAAATAATTTTTTACAACCATATTTAGACCTCAAGGCGTGGATTTTATAAATAATTTTTTACAACCAATAGGCGTGGATTTTATAAAGAAATTTCTTAAGACCAATCAAGGCGTGGATTTTATAAATAATTTTTTACAACCATATTTAGACCTCAAGGCGTGGATTTTATAAATAATTTTTTACAACCATATTTAGACCTCAAGGCGTGGATTTTATAAATAATTTTTTACAACCATATTTAGACCTCAAGGCGTGGATTTTATAAATAATTTTTTCAACCATATTTAGTCCGCAAGGCGTGGATTTTATAAATAATTTTTTACAACCATATTTAGACCTCAAGGCGTGGATTTTATAAATAATTTTTTACAACCATATTTAGACCTCAAGGCGTGGATTTTATAAATAATTTTTTACAACCATATTTAGACCTCAAGGCGTGGATTTTATAAATAATTTTTTACAACCATATTTAGACCTCAAGGCGTGGATTTTATAAATAATTTTTTACAACCATATTTAGCCCGCAAGGCGTGGATTTTATAAATAATTTTTTACAACCATACTTAGCCCGCAAGGCGTGGATTTTATAAATAATTTTTTACAACCATACTTAGCCCGCAAGGCGTGGATTTTATAAATAATTTTTTACAACCATATTTAGCCCGCAAGGCGTGGATTTTATAAATAATTTTTTACAACCATATTTAGCCCGCAAGGCGTGGATTTTATAAATAATTTTTTACAACCATATTTAGCCCGCAAGGCGTGGATTTTATAAATAATTTTTTAAGAACAATAGGCGTGGATTTTATAAATAAATTTCTTAAGACCAATAGGCGTGGATTTTATAAATAATTTTTTACAACCATATTTAGCCCGCAAGGCGTGGATTTTATAAATAATTTTTTACAACCATATTTAGCCCGCAAGGCGTGGATTTTATAAATAATTTTTTACAACCATATTTAGCCCGCAAGGCGTGGATTTTATAAATAATTTTTTACAACCATATTTAGCCCGCAAGGCGTGGATTTTATAAATAATTTTTTACAACCATATTTAGCCCGCAAGGCGTGGATTTTATAAATAATTTTTTACAACCTCTGCTCGTCGGCTAGCTTCCTAGCTCAAGATGTCGTTTTGTAACCCGGCAGTAAGTATTGAACGGTTGAATGGCTGGTTGTTTGGTATGCTCACTGATTTTGTGAATCTTTTTTTGTTGCGATTGTTTTATTTTCTCATTGTTCCGGTGTCTACTATTCTGGTGACCAGTGAAAGGATTAGGATTCATTCATTTGTGCAGGTAAATGGAGCGAATGCATTAATACATTTTACCTTTTTTTGCTGCCCATTCCCCATTCAACCAATCACTGGCCTTTCACTTGTGCAACAACAACCCGAGCTAGCCAAAGGTTTACTTGATCCGGAAACATACTCTTGGGTATCTTTAATTCTGGAGCCATAAGTTACCTGGTCAATAATACACTCAGAAAAAACATATATTTTTTGAATATTTAAATTAGAATATTTTTAAAGGATCATTAAATGCTTCGAATTTTTAAACAATATTTTTCCAGAACAATCATAAATTTGTATTTTTTCAAGACCCACTTAAAGCCTGGATTTTTCAAGATTATTCTTTAAGGACAATCATAAGCATGAGTTTTTAAAGAATGAATTTTTAAAGACCATTAAAGAATACTTTTTAGGACCATATTAAAGAATACTTTTTTAGAACCATAATAAGCATGGATTTTGTAAAGAATATTTTTTCAAGGACAATAATAAGCGTGGATTTTTATACACTACACTACACAACTATGTTGTCAGGGTATTATAGCTTTGTGCAGCCCCAAAAGTTTGTAACGCCGCGAAATATTGGTCCTAGACCCACCTTTAAGTATACCGATCGTCATATCTCGACTAGCTGAGTCGATCTAGACATGTGTGTCCGTCCGTCCGTCCGTCTGTCCATTATAATTTGTAAATATACAGGCCACAGTTATGGACCAATCTTCACGAAATTTTGTAGTAGGACGGGTTCTGGCCAATGAAGACCCCTATTGTTTTTGGTAAAGATCGGTTAATATTTAGGGGATGAAATGGACCAAATACTAAATTTTTGTCGATTTTTCTGGTCGCTCCAGAAGCTGCAATTATGATCCGAACATCGGGACCGTGCCAAAGAATAAGCATAAATGTTTTGATAAAGATCTGTCAATATTTGGCGGGTCAAATGGACCCTGACTTTTGTGTGAAAAATTACAAAATTTTTATTCTGTGGCGTATATACGTGTTCCTGAAGGACAAATGATAGTATATCCAAGAGGAGTAGTTGACGTTTAAATTGATACCAATTATATTGTCGTATGTATTCGGATTTGGGAGTTACATTTAAATATTTACAGGTGTTTACGTATTCAGATATTATTTAGAACCACATTGCCTAGAGGGGGGAAATATAGCGCAGATCGCTTTGACATTTTCCATGAGGATCCAGGTATGCTCAAGGACAACGCCTATTATTTTCGGTGGTGATCAGATAACAATTTCGGGACGAAGTGGACCGAAAACTTATTTTTGTTGTGTTCTTTTTTCGACTCAATCTATAGGCCAAAATTAAAAGCCGAACATCACAACACAACCCACAGTGAAGGGAATTTGGACAAGTAATTAGAAGGGCTGTACTGAATATTGGTAATATTCGGAAAATATGTCAGTGTAAGGAAGAGGTGCTGTTGACCTCTAAGCGGCAAGAAGGTGAAACTATCCCGAAATATTACCCATTCTCCGAATAAAAATCCTCAGAAAGATAGAATTCTGCGGTAGTTGTGTAGGATATCGTATGGTCGGCCCCGTCCGACTATACTGCTCCGTCACTGGTTTTAAAGTATATTTTTTCAAGGGACATCATAAACGTGGATTTTTAAGAAAAAATATTCAGGACAATAATACACGTAGATTTTAAAGAATATGTTTTCATGGACCAATATCAATATATTTTTCTAGGACCAACACACTGTGGTACAGAGTATTATGTCTTTGTGCATATGTTTGTAACTGGCAAAAGGAAACGAGATAGACACATGGTCCCTTTAGAGAATATGCATAGAATCACTTTCTGAGTCGATTTACGCGTGCCCATATGTCCGCCCGTCCGTCCGTCCATGTATTTTTGTGAACAAAGTACAGGTCGCATTTATGATCCGATTTGGATGAAATTTGGCATAGGTCACTTTATTGGCCCAAGGTCGAACCCTATTGAAATTGGTAAAAATCGGTTCAGATTTAGATATAGCACCCACATATATTTTCGTCCGATTTAATGTAAATGGTGCACCAAAGTCCCTATATATCTTTCGATTTGCACGAAGTTTGACACAGCGTAATGAATTAGGCGTAGAATGATGTGTGTTAAGTTTCCTGAAAATCTGTTCATATTTTGATATAGCACCGATATATATTTTCGTCCCATGTAATTAAAATGGTGCACCAAAGTCCCATAATATCATTCGAATTGCACAAAATTTGGCACAGCGTAATTAATTAGTTCTAAAATGGTGTGTGTTAAGTTTCCTGAAAATCGGTTCAGATTTATATATAGCCCCCATATATATTTTCGTCCGATTTAAGGTAAATCGTGTCCTATATATCTTTCGATTTGCACGAAGTTTGGCACAGCGAAATGAATAAGGCCTAAAATGATGTGTGTTAAGTTTCTTAAAATCGGTTCTGATTTAGACATAGCTTCTACATCTGACCAAATGAAAAATTTAGTATCGGTTGCAGAATGAAATGTTTATGTATCCAATTTCATTTTACGGGCCCTTTAAAAATGCGACGTCTGTTAGGATTCATCTATTGAATACACCCAAAGTGGTGAAGGGTATCATAAAGTCGGCCCCGTCCGACTTTTCTACTTTCCTTACTGGTTTTTCTATGAAATCTGAAGTTTTGTGTCAGCCTGTAATTTTATTAAAAAAATCATTTTGAAATTGGGGAATATCAGTTCAGATTTAGATATAGCTCTCATATACAGTTTCATCCGATTTAATGTAAATGATAAGTTAGGTTTGGGAATTTGCCGTCACTAATGTGGCTGAAGCACTCTGAGACCGGCAGGTCCTTTGAAAACATTCACGGAAAGAAAAAGATGTGGAAAGATCCAAGGTTGAGAAAAGAAGGGGAGGTAGAGAGAGATGAGAAGCTTACAAGGTACGTATGAGATAGTATCGATGGCTATAGAGATCGGATAAAAGATATATTACGTGTCAAGGTTGCCCTTTTTCCAACCACTTTAGGTTTCTAATGATGTAGATTAGAGCAGGTTCCGTTGTTGAGAAGAAACTAAGACTCCGTGGAAAGTGAGCACCCACTAGTCTGTGCCGTCTGTAGGCCAGGACTGGGCACAGACACAAGAGATCCTCGATTGTCAATCAGTAGCATCATGGTCCTATTTACTGGTAATTAATCTTATTTCAGTTTTGCTCAGTTTCGGCCTCAGATTTGATGTAACAGGATTTGATGGCTTTAAGAGCCGCTTGACTATCCACAAAGATAGTCCCCAGACTTTTTATCAATTCCGCTGCCTTCCAAATCGCGAAGATTTCAGCTTGGAAAACACTACAGTTGCTATCCAGCTTGTAGGTAAGCTCAAGGCCTAGCCTTTCACAGTAGACGCCAGCCCCTGTACCTTCTTCCATCTTGGATCCGTCTGTATAGAAAGCCAGACCGTCCAGATGAGGTTTGCTCCTGTTCCAGTCGTCTCTACTAGGAATAATGACATATACATCGTTAAATCTCAGGACTGGTGATGTAAATGGTACACTAAACTCCCATGTTTTGTCCGATTGAGGTGACATTTTACATAAAGTATTGAATTAAGACTAGAATTATTTGTATGAAGTTTAGTTGAAATCGGATTAGATATTCACTATAATTACTGTCAATTTCTTAATTTAAAAAATTGCATTAATTTTTTTCGAGTGTAATAATTGAAAACACGATGCCGCATCATCATCATTGGCTAAAAGTCGTTAAACACTCTGTGAATTCCAATATTCTCAACCATATTGCAATTCAATAAAATTTTTTGGTATTTTATTTCCTGTATCGTTTTTTTATATTTTTTTTTCCCCCTCAACAAACAACATGCGAATTTATAGACTTGACTTTTTTATTGAGTTTGGATTTCACGTTGAAATATTTTGGTGCCGCTGGACGATGACGACGGCACGATGGTGTTCTTCAGCTTTTTTGTGTTAAATACCAATATCTGAATTAAATACTTTTCAGCTTGAGTGCATACATTTTTACCGTACGGAATTTAAGCATACACAAAATTGATATGAATATCCGTGCCGGTAGTCTCGATAGAAAAAAAAGTAGAGAAAGGAACCAAAAACCTACCAAACAAATGAGGGATCAGATCAGGTGGCACAAGTGCATGTATGGTGGATAAAGGGGTTTCATGTCTACCGAATATGCTATGGTCATGATAAAATAACACATTGGTAGAATATCGGCTAAAATCCGTCGAGACCTTTAATCCTTTGCCCAAATGACCATATGAGAATTTATTGAATGCACGTGATAGTTTGACGTCGGCATACACGCACACACACACACACTCTAACATTGAATGGACAAGGGTAAAGTGCGTTCTATACATGACTGAAATTTAAGCACCATTTCAGATTATTTCAATTTTGTATTTCTTTTTTCTCATGGGCACTTTGGTCATCTTTCGGCGTTGCTTTTTCCGTTCATTGAAATTTATTGGCCTTTTCATGCGAGTGTTTGATGTTTAAATAAGATTTTATCCAAAAATCGGTAAAAAATTAATTGTTTCCAAAATGTAATATATGGCATGCAATTATTGAGAGGAACACCCTCCGAATTAAACTATTAAAGAACCAGTGAGCGGAGCAGTACAGTCGGACGGGGCCGACCATATGATACCCTACACAACTTCCACGAAAATCTAACTTTCTGCGGTATAGTTCTGAGCTTGGGCAATATTTCACGATATTTGCAACCTCTTGACCGACTAGAGGTCAACAAATATTACTAATATTCAGTACAGCCCTTCTAATTACTTCTCCACATTCCCTTCACCGTGGGTTGTGTTGTGATGTTCGGCTTTAAATTTTAGCCCATAGATCGAAAAAAACACAAAAAATTAAGTTTTCGGTCCACTTCATCCCAAAATTATTATCTGATCAACATCGAAAATTACAGGCGTTGTCCTTGATCGTAACTGGAACCTCATGGGAAATTTCAAACCCATCAGCGCTATATTCCGCCCTCGAGTGTAAATATTCAAGTGTAACTCCCACATCTGAGTACATACGACAATACGATTTATATCAAGATAAAGGACAACCACTCCTCTTGGATATACTATCGACTTCTCGGGTCTATGTCCTTCAGGGGTAAATATATACGCCAGAACCGGTCGTACATGCAAAATTTAATGAAGATTGGTTCATAACTGTGGCCTGTATCGTGTTTACAAATTATAATGGACAGATGGACGAACGGACACACATGTCTATATCGACTCAGCTAGTCGAGACGACGGTATACTTAAAGGTGGGTCTAGGACCAATATTTCGCGGCGTTACAAACTCTTGGGACTGCACAAAGCTATAATACCCTGACAACATAGTTGTGTAGGGTATAAACATGTTTGTCTTTCCGTCCGTCCGTCCGTCTGTTGATGTTAAATTGTAACCAAAGTACAGGTCGAATTTATCATCCGAATTGGATGAAATTTGGCATAGGTCACTTATTTGGCCCAAGGACGAACTCTATTGAAATTGGGAAAAATTGGTTCAGATTTAGATATAGCTCCCATATTTTCGTCCGATTTAAGGTAAATGGTGCACCAAAGTCCCTATATATCTTACGATTTGCACGTAATTTGGTATAGGGTACTGAAGTAGGCCTAGAGTGACGTAGGTAAAGTTTCGTGAAAATCGGTTCACATTATCCCATATATATTTTCGTCCGATTTAAGGTAACTGGTGCACAGACTGGTTCCTTACTGGTTTGTATTAAAATGTAGAATTTTGTGGCACCTTGTAGTTTTGTAAAATTGAAATTGTCACAACTTATGGGTTTTCTCTGAAAAATATTATTTTATAAGTTTTAAAGGATCTTCCTTATGGATTTTATTAGCAAATTATAAAAGAGGCCCTTATGGATTTCGCTACAGATTATTATAGAAAATGGACAATTTTTGGGTCCCCCTACAGTTTTCTAAAATAAATTTGGATCTTCTCAGAAAATGTTAAAGGGTTCTTCTTGTGCATTTTCTTAGAGAAATGTAGAGAAAATTGTGAAGAACCCTTATTGATTTTCTCAGAAATTTGTAAAGGGGTTTCTACAGATTTTTAAAATTTTGGTTCATCCCGTAGTTTTCTAAAATAAATTTATAAAGGGTCCTCCCAAGGTGTATTTAATAAGGTGTATGCATCAGATACAACAACAAATATTTTACAAAAACAACATTGTTGTTATAGAAATTAGATTGTCACTCTGACAATAAGTTTTTGACAAAAATAAACAAAAACATTTATTAATTTATTTGTTGTCAAGAAATATTCTTTGAGGAATAATTAATGAATTTGAGTATTCTTGTGTTATTGGCGGTGTTATGTCAGTGAAAAATAAAGTTTAAGGCGATTAATTTTAATTTTTCCACAATTAGGCCATGGCTCCTTGTGATGTTGTTTATATTGTGGATTACAATCTATTTTTTCTATGGTGTGGCTTCAAATCTTGCCTTCTTAAATAAAATTGAAGGACATAAATCCACGGCCAAAGACTAAATCATGGAAATTGTGTTGACCGTATAAAATCTTTCCATAGGCGTATTTAACCTCCGCCGAGAATTGTAAATAGCACCAAGGGCTAACATAATATCCTCGATTTTATGAGTAGCTGGGATTTCTGGACAGATTTCCACACATAACATAAAATATGTGGTCCAATCGGCGAACGGGGTTATAACTAAGCCTAAGTTTGCTTTCCGCCCCCTCTATGAATGTAGTTGTCTTGAATTTTTATTATTAATAAGCCTAAATTTAAAGACCATTTTTGAAATAATATTGAAAATGTTTTTGACAATAAAGAAAAAAGTTTGAAACCATATGATTGTCACTTACACCTTATTAAATACACATTGGGTCCTCCTTTATGAATTTTTTAAAAAAAGTTGTGTCAAGGTTTTCTCAGAAAATTGTGAAGTGTTTTCTGAGAAAATTGTGAAGGGGTTTCTAAAGATTTTTTGTTTAAGTTTAAAACTTTGGCTCGCCCTCTAGTTTTCTAAAATGAATTCGTTAAGGGAACCTTTTCTCAGAAAATTGCAAAGGGTCAATATGAATTTTCTCTGTAAATTTTATTCTTTCAGATTTCTTAGAAATTTTACAATTTTTGTCACTCTGTAGTGAAATTTTTACAAAATTGTAAAGAATCCCAATTTGTTGGCGCCATAAAATATATATAGGTTTATCTACAGGTTCACCCCGTAGTTTTCTAAAATAAATCTGTAAAACTCCCGCGTGGATTTCTTAAAAGGGTTTCTACAGATTTTTAAAATTTTGGGTCAGAGTCTCTTTTGGATTCCCTCCTATGGATTTTCTCAAAAAAGTTTGAAGGATTTTATGGACTTTTTTTTTTTTTTTTTGAAAGTTGCAAGTGTCCTTCTATTTCTACACATTTTTTTATAAAATTGCGGGTCACCCTGTAGTTTTCTAAAATAAATTCGTAATGGGTCCCCATTATGAATTTTCTCAAAAAATTTTAAAAGGTCCCCCCTTATGAATTTTCTCAGAAAGTTTACAAATTCGGGTCACCCTGTATTTCTCAAACATCAATTCGTAAAGCGTCCCCTTCATGAATTTTCTCAGAAAATTGTAAAGGATCATCCTTATGCATTTTCTCATCCATAATGGGATTATGGACTTTCTACAGAATTTTTTGCAATTTCTAAAATAAATTCGTAAATAATCCACCCTTATGAATTTTCTTAGACAATTGTTAAGAGGCTTTTATAGATTTTCTACAGATTTTTTGGCAAATAACTTCATGAGCTCATGGATTTGCTCAGAAAATTGTAAAGAGCTTCCCTCATGGATTTGCTCAGAAAATTGTAAGGGAATCACTCCTAATGATTTCTGTCATATATTTCAGATAAATGGAACATCAACGAGTCAAAGTTTCTACGATTAGGACAAAAGAAAATTGCATGTATTATATTGGATATAGCTCCCATAAATAATTTCGATCGATTTGATAATATGGAGCACATAAACAATTTTCTGTGAATCATATATATAAATATATCGAGTAATTTTAAACCTTATATCTTTTAATATATCTTAACAACACAAGACCCCCCGCACAGCATTTGTGTTCTTAATATATGTATATGTTTCCAAACTCTTTCCAGTTAACGCTCTCCAATATATTCCAATTCAATACTCATACGTTGTTCGACGAACAATATTAATATAAACATATATCTATAATGTGTTTCCCCCTTTATTGCCAGAAATTAAAACAATAAAATTTTATTCTTCAATATGTTGTTAAATATTAACGTGAACAATTGTATTAGAAAATTTATTCCATTTTCCATGGCTATAATTTGCCAATTTCAATTAACTTTTCCTCTTTGCTTCCAAACCTACACATACACTGTACACAGGAAAAAACTCACACCTACACTTATACACATACTTCTACACACATTCCCGAACATATACGTCGATATGGCTGGTCGATATGGCTTAGAGCGTGAACAAAAAAAAAAACATAATTAAATCGTTCAATAACTATGCTAAAATAGCTAACGAGCTTAATTGAGTTCCATGTTTCAATGAAGGAGTCACAAACACTGTGGCACCATCGCATACACAGCATATCGTCGACACATATGCAGAAACGCCCTCACAGTAGAGTAGAGTCAGACATTGAACGTAGGGAATTCGACAGGAGCAAAAAAAAAAAACAAACTAACAGAATAAACAGCACAACACCTACAGACATAGGATATAGTTTTTTTTTTATTTCAGTTCGTTTTTGTAGTTGTATCGGGTTTTTTGTGCTTTAAACGAGTACAAGTCTAGGCAAACTACTAACTAGTATATATAGTGGTATAAAAACAAGGCACAGCTGCGGGCATCACCACCTAACATAACTAAATATGGAGGTACAACGTTATAGCCAGCCAGCCATCCAGTCAAAATAACAACAACTCCTGACGGCTGATGTAGTTTCAAGAGCTGCAAAAATACACCAACCGCAACTCTCTAATATTTTCCCTATACTCCAGATGATGTATAAAAAACCAGCACACCCATTTTAATTAGTACCAAAAACAACAACAATCCGTTCAAGAGAAAACAGTAACATGTATGCCAACATCAAACTAAACGTAGGAACGAAACGTAACATAACCTAAAACTAACGTTAACCGAAGAAGGTAGTTAACCAAAGCAGCAGCATTATTATTTGTTTAAATTATGAATAGGAGGGTAGTATGAAAGGTCAGGATTTGCAGACCTTCCATACAACCGCCTTAGAATCCCTTAGCTGGACTGATACGATATCGCTCCATTTAGCTGTGTCGGAAAGAAATAAGTCGACTCCGATCCAAATTAAATCAGTCAGGGAAGTTTTCCAAAGTCTACGTATATTTTGACAAGGTTTTTTTCTCTGAGAAAATAAATGCAAAATTAGAAAAATTGCAGGTTGGAAATTCTGATATGACTTTCATGATAAAACACGTATATTCATGATAAAACATATATTTGTCGGAAACTCAATAGGTTTATATTTAATTGATCATGATACCCTTCACCTCTTTGGGTATATTGTACATATGTATCCTAATATATGTCGCCCTTTCGAAGGAACATTGACATGAAATTGAACGAACTTAAATATGTGATCTTTATCTACT
>NW_026880393.1:0-30954 GCF_032173495.1 Musca vetustissima
GCCGGATATTTCTTTCTTATATGGGTTTTTTTCTTATATGAAATTATCGGATATAAGAAAGTATAAGCTCGGGGTTTTTGCTTATATGCGATTTTTTTCTTATATGAGATGTGCTTATAACCGATATTTACTGTATAGATAAAAAATACTGTAAAAACAATTAATGTTAATTATGTCTTTTTTTCCTATTTTATCATTTCAGGTATGGAATGGAATGTAGCCAATATACAAGTATGTAAAAATTACTCTCAGCCATTATTGAATTATTATTTTGTAATTTTAAAATTATTTGTAATCATTTATCCTCTAATTTAACAATCAATTTATTATATATTTAGTTTTATTCACCTGCACCCGCTCTTCTGCATTTAATCATCTGTTAAATATTAAACAAGCCATTATAAAATAGTTTGTTTCCGTTGTTTTCTATTTCATTTTCGAGACTATATTCGCCACATTACAAACTGCTTGAAAACTACAAACCAGTTTTAAAAAATCCACTTTTAATCTCTTTGTGAAGTGGTTGTGTTAATGTTATATGGTCATGTAACAGTCAACCAAACGTCATTTATTCCCGCGACCACTACAATTTTCCACGTTGCACAATGTTCATTTATTTTTTTTTCTGTCCCTACTAAGGACATAAAACACATAAAGCAGATAACACTTTTTGTTTTTAATCTTGCATGATTTCATAATGGTCTCTCGGGTGGATACGCAGCATTTAGTTGGGTAGCATTAAAGTTATTTTGCAATCATGTTTCTGGTCTTTTCGTTTTGTGTTTTAATTTTTTTACATAATTAATTATTCAAGTGATTTAAGTTGAATCTATTTTTATACCCTTCACCACACTGTGTTACAGGGTATTATGTCTAGGTGCATACGTTTATAACAGGCAAAAATAATCGAGATAGACCCATGGTTCCTTTTGAGAATATGCATGTCCGTCTGTCCGTCCATGTATTTTTGTGAACAAAGTACAGGTCGCATTTATAATCCGATTTGTATGAAATTTGGCATATGTCACTTATTTGGCCCAAGGACGAACCCTACTGAAATTGGAGAAAATCGGTTCAGATTTAGATATGGCTCCCACATATAGTTTCGTCCGATTTAAGGTAAATGGTGAACCAAAGTCCCTGAAAATAATTTGATTTGCACGAATTTTGACATAGTGTATTGAATTAAGTATTGAATGACGTGTGCTAAGTTTCGTGAAAATAGGTTCAGATTTAGATATATCTCCCATGTTTAGTTTCGTCCGATTTAAGGAAAATGGTGAACCAAAGTCCCTATATATCTTTCGATTTGCACGAAATTTGGTACAGCCTACTGAATTAGGTCTAGAATGATGTGTGCTAAGTTTCGTGAAAATCGGTTCAGATATAGATATAGCTCTCAAATATAGTTTCGCCCGATTTTAGGTATATGGTGCACGAAAGTCCCTGAAAATCATTTGATTTGCACGAATTTTGGCAAAACGTATTGAATTAAGTCTAGAATGATGTGTGCTAAGTTTCGTGAAAATCGGTTCAGATTTAGATATAGCTTCCATACATAGTTTCTTCCGATTTTAGGTAAATGGTGCACCAAAGTCTCTGAAAATCATTCGATTTGCACAACATACTGACGTTAACAATAGAACGCCGAAGGCGGTCATTTTGACCGCTTTCCAATTTCAAGTACAAAAGCATCTGTGCATTTAATGACACTTTTTCTAAAAATTTGGTGACTTTTTGTACCTCATAGAATTACGTTTATTATAAAAAATTCACCAAATTTTAAAAAAGTGTCATTAAATGCACAGATGCTTTTGTACTTGAAATTGGAAAGCGGTCAAAATGACCGCCTTCGGCGTTCTAGTGTTAATATAAATTAATCTCCGGCAAGTTTGCTTCAAGTCGGTTCAGATATAGATATATCGTAGCTTCCATATATAATTTCGACTTATTTATGTTAATTGTACACCAAATAATCAATAGGTGTCTGATTGAGATTAAATTTTAAACAGTGCAGCATACCGAATAACGTGTGTCATGTTTGCTTTAAATCGATTTACACAAATTTGTTCCCACTGTGCGCAAACGACTCTAAGCTTGCCCAACAGAAATAAGATTTAGCATAGGTTCCAGAATGACATAAAAATCACATATTTAAAGTTGCAAGCTGAACTTCACAAAGTTCCCATGGGGACGGCGATTTGACCAAGTAATTTTGGAGGGCTGTAGTGATAACGAACGGCAATAATTAGCGGGTCACATTAACCAAAACATTTTTTTTTGTGTAAAATAACAAAATTTGAATTTTATGGAGTAATAATTTCAGGGTATTATTCCTAGACCCACCTTTAAGTATACCGATCGTCATATCTCTGCTAGCTGAGTCGATCTAGACATGTGTGTCCGTCCGTCCATTATAAATTGTTAACACGATACAGGCCACAGTTATGGACCAATCTTCACGAAATTTTGCATGTAGGATGGGTTCGGCCCAATGCAGATCCCTATTGTTTTTGGAAAAGATCGGTTAATATTTAGGGGATGAAATGGACCAAAAACTTTATTTTTGTCGGTTTTTCTGGTTGCTCCAGAGGCCGCAATTATAGCCCAAACACCGTGAGAAATGGATTGGGCCAAAGAATAAGTATGCCTGTTTTGATAAAGATCGGCCAATATTAAGCGGGTCCAATGGACCCTGAATTTTGTGTGAAAAATTACAAAATTTGTATTGTATGGCGTATATATTTACTACTGAAGGATATAGACCCGAGAAGTCGAGAAGTCTAGTTTTGTCGTATGTACTTGGATGTGGGAGTTACAATTAAATATTTACAGGTGCTTAGTTATTTATATATTATTTAGTAACCCATTACCACACTAGATGGCGGAAATATAGCGCTGATCGTTTTGTATTTTTCCATGTGATTCCCTTATTGTCAACGACAACGCCTATAATATTCGGTGATGATCAGATAATAATTTTGAGATGAAGTGGACCGAAAATTTATTTTTTTGTGTTTTTGTTTTCGAGTCGATCTTTAGGCCACAATTGAAAGCCCAACATCACAACATAACCCACGATAAAGAGAATCTGTACAAGTACAACCCTCGTCCATTGAATATTAGAAATATTTGTTAGCATCAAGAGGGTGCAAATATCGCGAAATATTGCCCAAGCTCAGAAAATACAAACACAGAAAGTCTGATTGTCGTGGATGTTGTGTAGGGTATCATATGGTCGGCCCCGCCCGACTATACTGCTCCGCTCACTGTTTATTCCTGGGAAACATTATTCAGAAAAGATGTCACTTTCAAAGAAAGTAATTTATACCACATGTCAACATCTGTTGGTCGAACCTTTATTTTATTAAATATTAGCAACAATTAATTCAATGTCTAGACTTATTTTTTAGATAACCCATCGCATAAATATTAAACCATTAAAAAATAAAACAAATCAGTTCACATTTACTCACTCGGTTAACCTATTTTCAAACAGAAACACCATCTTTATACATACATGAGTATATTGGAAATCAGAGAACAAAATAAAATCTTAAAACGTAATAACGTGACATTAGCACAGCCAGCCAAAATTCTCGTAAACATTGAATAAATTTAAAGAAATAACTACAACAACGATACATTTAAAATGAAACAATCTTCGTGTTAACGTTTACCTTTGTCTGTCTGTCTGTCTGTGTATTTTATTTTGTTTTTGTTATGTTGGCTTAATGTATGTCTTTAACCTTAACAATGAACAAATGTCCGGAGGACAAATTTCTTTATGGCGTACATTACATGTGTATTGGATGCCTGAATCACACATACATACATATATATTTTTGCTTGTAATTTAAAGTTTCTAAACATGAACAGCAACTACAACAACAAAATCTATACAATAAAAGGTGAATGTTTTCCTGAGACATATCTACAAACACACACATATGTGTATTCGCGTGTGCGTGTTAAGTTACGTATGTGTGTGTTTAACGTTTATCAGAGATATTCTAACAATTTAACAAAACAAATGTCTAAACTGAAATGACTTTTATTTCGTACTTACCTCTGACTTTAGGCAATAAATTTATTTGTGTTAATATGTGTAACACCCATGACAATGGTATGTATGTTCTGGTTAACGGTGTTGAAATTTTCACAAGTAATTTAAAATCTGCTTTGATGTTTTCAATATTAGTTTCAGTTTATGGGATTTTGTTATGGACGTTAATTAGGGTTATGTTTATTGGCCAAAACATTTGCACTTCAAAGGTTAACCTTTATAAATAATATATATTATTGTTGTTCGGAATTTTAAAGGCTTAGGGTCAAGCTAATTAATTTCCGTTATGATTGTATTGAATATCTGAAGCAAAGGTTTTTTGTACCCATAAGGCAGGCGGATTGTATGTTAAGGAATTATGGCCCTTCCCAAATTTTAATAAAACATTTTTGATACCTTTTAGGGTACGTTTTTTGGTACATTTTAAAGCACCGCTAGCGGTTTTTATTATACTCGTACAAACTATGTTGTCAGGGTATTATAGCTTTGTGCAGCCCCAAAAGTTTGTAACGCCGCGAAATATTGGTCCTAGACCCACCTTTAAGTATACCGATCGTCTTATCTCGACTAGCTGAGTCGATCTAGACACGTGTGTCCGTCCGTCTGTCCATTATAATTTGTAAACACGATACAGACCACAGTTATGGACCAATCTTCACGAAATTTTCCATGTCGGAAGGGTTCGGCCCAATGAAGACCCCTATTGTTGGGAAAGATCGGTTAATATTTAGGGGATGAAATGGGCCAAATACTATTTTTTCGGTTTTTCTGGTCGCTCCACAGGCCGCAATTTTTAGCATGGAGAAGGGGATTGGACTAAAGAGTAAGCATGCCTCTTTTGATAAAGATCGGTCAATATTTAGCGGGTCAAATGGCCCCTGACTTTTGTGTGAAAATTTACAAAAATTTTATTCTGGGACATATATACTTGCTCCTGAAGGACATATACCCGAGAAGTTGATAGTATATCGAACAGGAGTTGTTGACCTTCAAATTAATACCAATTATATGACTGTATGTACTCTGGGAGTTGTCCGTAATTAGGTAAAGGTGACTATGTGCCTAGTATTACTATTACTCCATTAGAGAACGTGCTTATCGCTTTGAAATTGTACATGAAGTTCCGATTATGGTCAAGGACGACGTCTATAGTTTTCGGTGAAGTTGATATTTCATTCAGGGGGTGCAATGAACAGAAAACTTTAATTTTGTCAGATTTTCTAAAACATCACATATTTTACAAGATGAAGGGGATCTGACCAAATACTTAGATCGGATGTTTTAATTATGATCGGTCAATATTCCTAGGGTCAAATTAACAAAAACCTAAAGTGACCAAATATAAATACGTGCAAATATCACGAAACATTGCCCAGGCTCAGAATATAGAACCACAGAAAGTTTGATTTTCATGGCAGTTGTGTAGGGTATCATATGGTCGGCCCCGTACGACTATACTGCTCCGCTCACTGTTTTTATACCCTCCACCATAGTATGGAGGGTATATTTATTTTGTTTTTCCGTTTGTAACTTATTGAAATAATCATTTCCGACCCTATAAAGTATTGGGTACTAAATGACTTCACAAAAAATTATAAATATATGTCCACTTTTTCTGGTAGCCCCCATATAACGGTACCTCCTAATTTTCAGTATTTTGAGGGTTTTTTGTCGCATTTTTCCGCCGTACCAAATCTCTCAACAAAAAATTATGAATATAGGTCCATTTTTTCGGATAGTCCCCTTATAAGGGTACACCCAATTTTCGGTATTTTGAGGTTCTTGAGCACGTTTTTCAATCGAATTTGCGTCAATTTGGTATTTTGTAGTCGGCCCGGCCGAACTTAACGCTTTTCACTTGTTTTTATTTATTTTTTGAACGGATCCTATTTAAAATTTTAACATTCCCAGATAGCGCCTTCAAAATTCTTTTTCAATGTACTATTTGCTACGTGCTATGCTCTGTTAAGATCTTGAAACGCCTATGTATAAGTTTTATTAACCCATACAACACCAGAGATTTTTTCTTCAAAATCATTAATTTAATTTTAAAACTGGCGCCAAATGAGTTAGTTATGTCCCTATTATGTAGTACATCGGAGCGTATTAGTTGTATGTTAAAAATCAACGATTAGTGTAAATCATACGCTCTAATCGCGTATAATTTCTTTTATATAATTAACGTTTTGTGGCCCAATGTTGCCCTCAGGCAACAAAATATTTAAGAGCTTTAGATTATTAAGAGCTTTAGAAGATTATCTTCCAATCCATATATATTTTGCGAAATTTCATTTGACGGCTATTATGTACTACATGTGGCATTGAAGTACACAAAAACTCGTAAAATGCGAATAATTTCCGAAAACACCATATGCCATTAACGCGTATCCGATTTCGGTGTGCACCCTAAATAAATACATCGATCTATACCGATTTCACTGTGGTCCATTAAGAACCATGGATGTGCCAGCTCACACTATTTTTGAGATAAATTGGGTCCTCTTTTCGAAAAAGATCAAAATCCGTATGAGGTCATTTATTGAAGCGGAAATAATCCACAGAAAACTCAAAACAAACATTTTTTTTATTTTCAAAAACATTTTTTGCCAAATTTCGTGTTTTTGGAAGGCCAGTTCCCGCCGTTCACGAAGAAGATTTTATATCATTCGAAACGTAAAAATCCTTATTGATCGCGGGTACCCATATCATTCAGTTGACAGATCTAAAAATTTGGCCCGAAAAATAGGTTTTTTAGAAATTTGATCGCACAAAATTTTCACCATCGGATGAGTATTACTCTGAAGCTGAGCATACGACATACACAAAATACCTATAAAATTGCGCAGATTCGCGACTATAATAATCTTATAATCGATTTTTAGAAATTCCTGTCTGCGTATTAAAGCTAGAAGTAAAATTAAATTAAAAAAAAAAAACTCAACATCGAGCTTCAAAATGTCAGCATCATTTATAGGTAGCTGCAGTTAAATTTTTGAAAAATGATACATAAGGGCCGTAGTCCCCATTTTGTTGGCTTTTAGTTTTACTTTGACAAAACGATAGAGAGCATAAAAAACTGGTTCGCCTCGACCTGTTTTTACACATTTTTTTACATTAAAGTAGTCACAGCTTCCACCAAAATAAAGTTTGGAGGTCAATACCATGAACATTTTGCAACGAGAGACCAATTAACCCAAAACTATTCACTTTTTTCATATACCTAAGTAATTCCGGAGTTATATAGGGGTGAACCTCGCTTCACCTATGTTAAAAAATTGGCAATATTGCCCTTATATTTGTTTTATACCAGTACTTTAAAGCCGAATATTTATTGTGCTACAATTTTGACTCGGCTGGTCCTTTCTACTCTACAACAAAAATCCTCTTTTATAATATGTTTAACAATAAATAAATTAATATTTATCTATGGATTACATCCTTTTGTTGTTATCTCTATTTATCTTACAACGTCCGAGTTACTATACTGTTTTATACCTGTACCTTTAAATCGAATTTTTATTGTGCTATATTTCCGAACTCTAGTGGGCCATTCTACTCCAAAACAAAAATCCCCTTTTATAATATGTTTAACAATAAAGAAATTATAATTTATCTATAGATTACATCCTTCGCTTGTTATCTTTAGTTATCTTAGACCGTTCGAGTTTTTATCTCAGCGAAGTATAATTTTAGAACATCGGGATTTATTTGCAGAAATACGATAACGTTAACTTTTTTTGTTATACACACATATTTATTTATAACTGAACCCGGGGGCAATCAGCTGCTGTTTCACATGTTGATAATATTTGAAGATTTCCGGCTTTTGTCCTGCTTGTCGATAATGAATATCTAAATAAAATCTGCATACAACAGATTTCGTTGGCATTGATTTTTGTTCTCCAATCAAGTGCCACTCTGTCTCTCTCTCTACAGACATTATTAAGTCTGGTTGAGAGTGTTTGAAATATTTGGAGAGTGTTCTCAGATTCCTAAGATGTCATGCGCATTTAAATCTCTCTAAAAATTTGATTTGCTTGAGAGGAAGTGGAGACCTTAACCTGTAAACCGGCTTTTGAAATGTGCAGACAAATGGTACATCTGTAAATCTCCAATAAGTGGTTGACAACATTTCCAATAGTTATATTTTTATTATGACTTTATTTTTTATTTGTTAATAAATAAGTGATTATTAAAAATAATCATATATGTTAATTGAGTAATTAAACAAAAAATATATATCGAAAATATAAAATTGCGACGAAATATTTGGCTTCCATATGTCATACAGATAACCAACGTTATCTATATTGCCACAACGTTTTGGGCTACATACCAAATTGAGCCTTGATTAAGAGGTATATGAAATAAAAAAGTCAGCGGGGATCAAGTCCAGTGAATTCGTTGGTTGAGGCATAATAAAATTTATATTGTTGGCCGCACAAGCATTGGTGTGAGACGGGTGCATGAGCAAAGCCTTCACTTTTGACCAAATTTGACGTCCGTTTTTTCGGTTCGTAGGTCTTTCCATAGTCATACACCCATAATTTTTCTCTTTGTGGTATTCTGGATCGTCGTTGACGATGTTCAACGGTTACATGCTGTACAATAAATATACCCTCGTCGTTATTCTAAAATTTATTTGGAATGAAGTTGACGACTTCACTGGGTATATAGCCACGACATTCAATGTAATGAATAACTATCGGGATCGTATTGATAATTGTTGGTGAAGGATCAATATTGATTATTTTTAATAACATTAGGAGAACCCATAATATGAAATTTTTTATTTCGATTCTACACTAATACAAGAATGTCCCAACAAAATTTCAGGTGAAAATCTCAAGAACTCTTGAAGATATAGCCGATTTATTGTGTCAGCATCAAGTGACGGCTAAAGGGCTTCTCAAACTTTAAACGCGTTTTTCTCTTTTGCGAATGGCGGGCACGATAACTCAAAAACTAATAATCCAATCGATTCCAAATTTGTAAACGTTTCTCTGTGAGTGTATAACTATCGTATGAACTAGGATAAAGCCAATCGGTGAAGATCTTCCTTATTTTTTAACTTGGTTTTTCGTAAAAAATCGGCGATTTTCCAAAAATATTTTTTTCAAATGTCCGCCATTTTGTTAATTTTAGAGCGAAGTCAATAATCCTAGTTCATACGAGAGCCAGACATTTACTGTTTCTAACACCGTTGGAATTTTCGGATTCCGATGTTGCAGTGAGGAGTTATCATGCCATCAAAAATAAATACAAAAAACAACAACAAAACAATAACAAAATTTTTTTGTAAATTATTTTTCTTCTCTTTTAAATCTTTAAATATATATGTTCAAAGTTACAAACCTTAACAAGCATTGGTATTGATTTACCAGCCCATTGAAAATCTAGAAAAATTAAAATCGAGAATGGGTGGGGTTCCCTTAAGGGATTTTAAATGTTAAGGTTTGTAACTTAACACATATATACTTGAAGATTTAAATTAGAAGAAAAATAATTTACAAAAAAATTTTGTTATTGTTTTGTTGTTGTTTTTTGTAATTAAAAAAAAGTCCTTATTTTTGATGGCGGGCATGATAACTCCTCACTGGAACATCGGAATCCGAAAATTCCAACGGTGTTAGAAAGAGTACATGTCTGGCTCTCGTAGGATTATTGACTTCGCTCTAAAATTAACAAAATGGTGGACCTTTGAAAAAATATTTTTGGAAAATCGCCGATTTTTTACCAAAACCCAAGTTAAAAAATAAGGAAGATCTTCACCTATTGTCTTTATCCTAGTTCATACGATAGCTATACACTCACAGAGAAACGTGTAAAAATTTGAAGTCGATTGGGTTATTAGTTTTTGAGTTATCGTGCCCGCCATTCGCAAAAAAATGTTTAGAGAAAAACGCGTTAAAAGTTTGAAAAGCCCTTCAGCCGTCATTTGATGCTGACACAATAAATCGGTCATATATCTTCAAGAGTTCTTGAGATTTTCATTTGGATCTGTGTGTCATATGGCACCGTCTTGTTGAAACCACATATTCGCAAAGTCGTATTCTTCAATAGCAGGCACAAAGGTCGGTTATCATATGATCCTCGTTTTCTAAGAAGTGAAGACCAATCGCACTTCCGAACCAAGGAGCACACCAAACAATTACTCTTTTTCTGGATGCAATGATTTCTCTTCCATTAGTTGATAATTTTCCGAACCCCAAGTACGACAATTGTTTTTATTAACGTACTCAGCGAGTGAAAATTGTGATGGGTCGCATCTTCGAAATTAATCTAGATAAAAATATTGCAATTTTCAAAACTTGCATGATTCCGTTTGCTTTACCTGAGTTTAAAAAGTTTTTACCTCTAGTAATTCCCGTAATTCTCGAACTTGATTCGAAAATGGTGAAATCGGTTACTCTCCGTAATTTTCGAACTTGATTCGAAAATGGTGAAATCGGTTACTCTCCTCAGGGGTCATCGCGCGCACCATTCAGAAATCGGCTCCAATTTTTTTCCGATGCAAAGAGTATATACCTTAATTAGCAAGACCAAATATTTATAATTTTTGTCAGCGGGATTTTTTGTGGTACCGTTGCATGGGGACTACTCAAAAACATGGTCCGATATAGACCAATATTCGAATTGGACCTGCTCGCAAAATGTGAACATTTTATCTAGATTCCTGCGGAACACATCAGACGGACGTAGCTAAAAGACTATTTCTATGTTGAATTTAATTATATCAGTGAAAACTATATGCGTGGCAGGGCATTCTTATGTAATAAAAAAATATTATTAAAAAAAAAATATTCATATGAAATTGGATACGTTATTTTTTAATTTAAAACAGTGACGGGGCCGACCATACGATACCCAACACAACTACCATGAAACTCTAACTTTCTGCGGATTTTTATTCCGAGCCTGGGCAATATTTCTTGATATTTGCATCCTCTTGTCCGATTGGACTTCAACAGCATCACTTGCTTACAATGACATATTTTCCGAATATTACTAATATTCAGTACAGCCGCCCCTCTAATTACGTGTCCAGATTCCCTTCACCATGTGTGGTGTTGTGATGTTCGGTTTACACTTATGGCCTGTAGATCGTTTCGAAAAAAATAAAAAAGTTTTCGCTTCACTTCATCCCGAATTGTTATCTGATCATCACCGAAAATTGTAGGCGTTGTCCTTGACCATAACTGGAACCTCATGGAAAATTTCAAAGCGATCAGTGCTATATTTCCGCCCTCTAGTGTGGTAATGGGTTACTAAATAATATCTGAATACATAAGCACCTGTAAATATTAACGTGTAATTCCCACATCCGAGTACATACCACAATATAATTGGTATCAATTTAAAGGTCAACCACTCTTTTTGGATATACTATCAACTTCTCGGCTCTATGTCCTTCAGGAGTAAATATATTCGCCATAGAATTCAAATTTTGTAATTTTTCACACAAAAGTCCGAGTCCATTTGACCCGCTAAATAATGACCGATCTTTATCAAAGCAGACATGCGTATTCTTTAGCCCGATCCACTTCTCCATGTAAAATTTCGCGATATTCGGTCCATAATTGCGGCCTCTGGAGCGACCAGAAAAACCAACAAAAATTAAGTATTTGGTCCATTTCACCCCCTAATTATTAACCTATCTTTACCAAAAACAATAGGGGTCTTCGTTGGCCAGAACCCATCCCACATGCAAAATATCTTGAAGATTGGTCCACAACTGTGGCCTGTATCGAGTTTACAAATTATAATGGACAGACGGACGGACACACATGTTTAGATCCAGATATGAAGATCGGTATACTTAAAGGTGGGTCTAGGACCAATATTTCGCGGCGTTACAAACTCTTGGGGCTGCACAAAGCTATAATACCCTGATAACATAGTTGTGTAGGGTATAAATATTTAATAAATTTATCGAATATCCTTTTCGATTGGTGTTGTCACTATCTCTCGTCTATTAAGAAAATAATGACAATTTATGCAATGACACTACAAGTATACATTAAAGCAAAACTTCCGGTACAAATTAAAGAAGGAAACGGTAACAACAACACATTTTACGAATTTCAGAATGCCTGCAGCGACTACTGAAAACTCGACCAACAGCAACACCAACAACAAAAATCTTGCCAAAGTAGTTCTTTGCCAAGTTGGAGTTCATTTTCTTTTCTTTTAATGAAGTTCCCCTTAAGAAACCAAACCGTTGCAGGCAACCTTAAAAACACATTCCAAACACACACACACATACACACCGTGAATAAATGGATGAGTGCGTGTTTGTGAGCAAGGCACATAATTAAAAGGAAACCTCCTTGAAATTAAATTCAAACTGTTATTTACACACACACGTACACACACACAAGCACATTGTTATCCCAGAACTGCTGCCAGTTGCACATTGAAGCGGCATCCCCAAAACGTCTGCTGCAGCAATAATTTGAAATGCAAACCATACCTTCTGGCCAAAGAAAAAAGTTTTCAGTTTTCTTCGCCTGTTTCGGTTTAAAAAAAAAGAAACTTTCAGTGAACAACGCTAAGATTATCATTAGTGGCAACTTGGAGAAAAATAATTATAACCTGAAACATAAAGAAAGGTTAGGACCAAAAAATAAAATACAAAGAAAAAAAGCAACAATTTATGGATTGGGCCAAGTTGCACCTCAATTCGCATTCATCACGTATCAAAGATAGTTGGAAAATGACATAAAAAAACTTTTAATTCAATCCGATGCTTTTATTTCTTAAAAGAAGACAATAGTTTTGGTGCATATTAAAATCCTGTCAATTGAAGCAATACGGAATGCACACAATGATTTTTGAAAATAATAAGAATTGATAAAGGAATAATTACAATTAAGAAATCTACTCTTGATAAGTTTAGATCATTAGGAGCAAATATGCGGTGTTCGAAATTTAATTACTTTTGTTCGATAGAAGATTGCATTGTAATTCTAATCAGCCATTTTTCAAGAAATGCTGTGAAAAGCGTTAAAACCTGGACACACCATGGGAATGATATTAGCAAGTATAGTAAACGTTATTTTCAGAATAATTTAAGAGAAGCAAAAGATTCTATTTAATATAAAGGCTAAAAGCTCCCAATCTCGATTGCAGTTCGTACTAAACCTATACACGTATAGAATAAGGTGCTAAAACTTGGGGCGGATTGGATAATTAGTATTGGTCCTAGGCACAACATTTAGTATACGGATCATCATATCTTGACTAGTTGAGACAATCAAGGCAATACAAGTCTCAGTTACTGACCAATAGTATATGGGTTCGGTTCTGGCCTAGTATTTAAGTCATTAAATGTACCAAAAACCTTATTTTTCTGGTCGCTCAGAAAATTATGATCCAAACATCATGACATTTTTCACGTGATATTTATACCCTACACAACTATGTTGTCAGGGTATTATAGCTTTGTGCAGCCCCAAGAGTTTGTAACGCCGCGAAATATTGATCCTAGACCCACCTTTAAGTATTCATATCTCGACTAGCTAAGTCGATCTAGACATGTGTGTTAGTCCGGACGGACGTAATTGTAATTTGTAAACACGATACAGGCCACAGTTATGAACCAATCTTCACGAAATTTTGCATGTAGGATGGGTTCTGGCCAATGAAGACCCCTATTGTATTTGGTAAAGATCGGTTAATATTTAGGGGATGAAATCGACCAAATACTTAATTTTTGTCCGTTTTTTGGTCGCTCCAGAGGCCGCAATTATGGCCCGAACATCGCGAAATTTTACATGGAGAAGGGGATCGAATTGGAGTGATAAGGATTGGTCAATATTTAGCGGGCCAAATGGACCCTGACTTTTGTGTGAAAAATTACAAAATTTGTATTCTATGGCGTATATATTTGCCCATGAAGGAGTGGTTCAAGAGGAGTGGTTGACCTTTAAATTGATACTTGTACGTAGGAGTTACACTTAAATATTTACGGGTGCTTACGTACTGAGATATTATTTAGTAACGCATTACCCCACTAGAGTGCGAAAATATAGCGCTGATCATTTTGAAATTTTCCATGAGATCCCAGTTATGCTCAAGGACAACGTCTATTATTTTTGGTGATGATCAGATAATAATTTTGGGATGAAGTCGACCGAAAACTGTGTTTTTTTTCGACATAACCCACGGTAAAGAGAATCCAGGCAAGTACAACCTTCGTCTATAGAATATTTAAAATATTTGTTGACATCTAGTCTGTCAAGAAAGTGCAAATATAAAGTTAGATTTTCGTGGAAGTTGTGTAAGGTATACGGTCGGGTCCGTCCGACTATAGTGGTCCGCTCACTGGTTTGAAATTACTTTTTCGATTTTTCCTCTTACATATCAATCATTTTGTCACATGAATCATTTCACCTAGATTTCCTAACCGTTCATTTCATTATTGAAAGTGAACGGCATCATATCGTTTCATAAGAAAATAAAACATCGTTAAAAGAAACTATTCAACTCTCTTTTAACAACGATTATGACATTTTCTGTTTGACAAAACTACATGAGAAAAAAAAAAAACGGAGAAAATACAACTCTTGTCTATCGCAATTTTTTACTTGGTTTACTTTCAATGTTATCGTAACAGGAACACTTGCCCAAACACAATTCCAAAAAAAATTAGGTTTCCAAAGGAATCAAAAAACACCCACAAAAAATACACATAACAACAAACTCAAAACATTTTCAGTTTTTTTCTACCTCCTCATCTTTGTGGCAAAATAGCAACAGATCTCACATGGAAATGGGAACAAAAATATTCATTTTTTTCAGAGCAGATAAAAAAAGGTAGATGGCAAAAAATAGGGAAAACTAACAAAACTTTTCGTATTCTCGATACTGATTACGACGATGATGACGTTATTGCTGTGACTTTTCAATGCAAAAAATAAACTGCTTAAACTTTGAGTTACAGTATTAATAACTGAATACAAACAAAACTGCACAAAAGATATCAGAATTCCGTAGAATCACAACAGCCGCACACCCAGACTATATCCACTTGCACGTTTAGAGCAATGGACAATGAAAATATCGATATTTCTGCCGATAACTATGTGGGTTGGTAGCGGATGGGTCCAAAATGTGTTGCAAACATTTTACCAACAACGACAAAAAAAGTATTCTGTTGAAATGCAAACAGAAAAACATGAACATTTCATTCACAACTTTATAACAGTTTTTCTTACTTTCTTTTATTGTCTGATTTTCCTTTATGTTACAGTATTTTTGAAAAATTAAAAAAATCTGAGAACTATTTTTTTCTATAGGAAAAATACCTTGTTTACTGAGTTCTAATTTTTTGCTACGGAAAAAAATACTTCATTTAATGAGGTTTTATTTAGTTTTATATAAAATACCTTATCAACAGCGGTCTGATTTTTGCTGTAGAAAAAAATGCCTCAATAACATAGGGCTGATTTTTTTCTATAAAAAATACACCATCAAATGAGGTCTGATTTTTGTCTATAGAAAAAAATACCTCATTAACTGAGGTCTGGTTTTTTTCTGTAGAAAAAATACCTCATCAAATGAAATCTGATTTTTCTATAGAAAAAAATACCTCATTAACTGATATATAATTTTGTCTCTATATAAAAAATATTCCATCAACAGAGTTCCGTTTTTTTGTATAGAAAAAATGTCTTCTCAAATGGTGTCTGATTTTCCTCTATAGAAAGTAATTATACCCTACACATTATACCCCGACATTATAGCTTTGTGCAGCCCCAAGAGTTTGTAACGCCGCGAAATATTGGTCCTAGACCCACCTTTAAGTATACCGATCGTCATATCTCGACTAGCTGAGTCGATCTAGACATGTATGTCCGTCCGTCTGTTCATTATAATTTGTAAACACGATACAGGCCACAGTTATGGGCCAATCTTCGCGAAATTTTGCATGTAGGATGGGTTCGGCCCAATGAAGGGCCCTATTGTATTGGTAAAGATGGGTTAATATTTAGGGGATGGAATGGACCAAATACTGAATTTTTGTCGGTTTTTCTGGTCGCTCCATAGGCCGCAATTATTGCCCAAACATCTCGAATTTTTACATGGAGAAGGGTATTGGGCCAAAGAATAAGCATTATTTAATAAAGATCGGTCAATATTGAGAGGGTCAAATGGACCCTGATTTTTGCGTGAAAAATTAAAAAAAAGAAGTTGATAGTATGATATCCAAGAGGAGTTTTTGGCCTTTAAATTGATACCAACTATATTGTCGTATGTACTCGGATGTGGGAGTTACACGTCAATATTTACAAGTGCTTACGTATTCATATATTATTTAGTAACCTATTACCATACTAGAGGACGGAAATATATATATATATATATATATATATTTATATAAATATATATGAAATCTTCCATGAGGTTTCAGTTATGGTCAAGTACAACGCCTATAATTTTCGGTGACGATAGATAATAATTTTGGGATGAACTTATATTTTGTGTGTTTTTCGAGTCGTTCTAAAGGCCACATTGGAAGCCGAACATCACAACACAACCCACGCCGAAAGGAATCTGGAGGTTCCATCGATTATGTCATCGATAAGTCTACTTATCGGTACCTCAACTATTACCTATCGTCATCAGAGAATACCAATCGCTAAGAAAGAAGAAGCAGAAAGCTAAATAACTTTGCCGCTAAAACATTAAGAATTGTTTTTAAAAGGAATAAAACATTAATTCAGACCGTCAGAGTCTTTAAATTAAAAAAGTGTTTTATTTTACCAACCACCACCAGTTCCTAATTAGCAACACGTAAGTATCGCCTGTATACTTGTTGTGTGGTCTAATATTCATATTTATTGTTGTTCGTCTTTGTGCAACAAATAATTTCGGTTCTAAAGCTACTCTGTAGATTTAGAACCCCTACAAGTCCATACGCCTGTATCGGAACTTGTACATGGTCCTTCGAAGCCTTTATAAAAAGAATCGGCTGATTTGCCAAAAAAAAATCTCCAAAAAAATAACAAAATTTTCCAAAACAATTCATTTTATATTGTGAAATTGGCGGCTTTGTATTTTGTTTTTGTAAGCAAAAACAATCGAAGTATCCACAGAGAATATTTATGTGTGTATATTTGTTTAACACATTGAAATCCACAAATACACTAACATCTTTTATCAAAAACCATCACGCTCACTTTGCTGCATCATTTTTTTACATTTGTTGTGTTGCATTTTTTGCTTCATTTTCTTTGTTACATCTGTTTGTGTTGTTTTGTTTATGATTTACAACAAACACAAAACGAACATTTGCCATATGTTTCATTGTTGTGTATGATCGATCTGTCAACTGTCATTGCTTGTTACACTGACTATCGATCAGCTGGTGTGGCCTTACAAGTTGCGTAGTTAGTGCGACGTAACGCAAGATTTATAACGTATCGTACAAAGTTTAGTAAACACTTTGAATACCATTATAAAAATAATAGTATAATAAATAAAATAACCAAAAAATAATAAAATTAAAAGAAAAAATAAATAAAAAAGAGAAAATAATTTGAAAAGTTATTTAAAATACATAGATATTTATAAATTAATATTATAATTTTTTCTCTTAAAGTTTAAAAAATAAACATTTATTGAGAATAAGAAAATATACACAGCAAACACACTACAAATTTATACAACTTCATTTATTTTTATTTTTTAAAATAAATTGAAAGTTGAAGTGTTTCGTATATTCAAAAATAATAAAATTCATAAATAATAAAGCAATTTAAAAAATATTAAATAATATAATAAATATATATAAATATTAATAAAATAAAATTTCAAATTAAAATAAATAAATATTACAAAATGGTTTCAAAAATGTATGCTAAATTTGAATACGAGGCCGAAAACCTTCTGCAAATTTGCTTTAAAATAGATAACACACCTAAAAATGAGCTATCAGATTGTTTAATAGGAATTAAATTAGAATCATTGAATGAAGAATGGCACAATGTACGCAGTGCATTTGAAAGTGTATACTTTACAGAAAGTGATGAAGATTGCAAATTGACAGCCAGAGATATGTTTGAATCCGCCAGAGACAATTATCAAACGACAAAGGCCAATTTGTTAGAAATTTTAAAAAATAGAAATAGTAAAAATGCAGATGACGCTAGAGGCGATTTAACAGACCCTTCACTATTTCACAATTCAGGTCAGTATCCCCCAAATACCGCATTTAATATGTCGGATATTTGTATTGAAGTTCCACCTTGTGACACTAAAGACTTCTACGGAAGTTATGAAGAATGGCCAACATTTAGAGATATGTTTACGGCCATTTACGGTAACCATCCCAGACTCACCCCAGCTCAAAAACTTTACCATTTGCGTAACAAAACTAAGGGTGAGGCTGGCAGAATTGTAGATCGTTACCCATTATCAGATCAAAACTTTTCCTTGGCATGGGAAGCTTTGAAGATTCGATATGAAAATTTAAGAGTTTTAGTGGACAACCAGTTAAATATTATTTTTAACCTTTCGACAGCAAAGGTAGAAAATAGTGAAGAAATCAAAAGAATTCAATCAACAGTTAGCGACTGTCTAGCAATTTTAAAAGCTCATAACGTAAAAGTAGACCAATGGGATCCAATATTAATTTATTTGTGCTCAACAAAACTTCCGGTTGAGACATTAACATTATGGGAACAATCGCTCGAATCCCATTCAGAGCTCCCAAAATGGTCAAAAATGGAAGAATTTTTAAGAAAAAGACATCAAGTTCTAGAGCGAATTGATGCCATTAGAACACAACCTTCATTTACTGTGCATCAAAATGCACAAACGACACACACAAATAGATGCGTTATGTGTGATAAAAACCATATTCTCAAGAATTGTCCGAGATTTAACAATATGGCAGTGAATCAGAGAATTGAATTTGCTCGTGAAAATATTTTGTGTAATAATTGTTTGAAGAGTGGACATAACTCAAGAGAATGTTTCAGTGCGCTTAGATGTTTATACTGTAAGAAAAAACACCACACTAAGCTACATATTGAAAATACATATCAGTTACCTACAAGTACGGACTCAGCAAGAATTGGGTTACAAAGTCCTCCGTCGGGAGCAAATATACTAACAATGTCGCATGTCACGACAGATGACATGCCCAGTACATCCAATTCTTCAGTACAAAAATCAAGGGTAGAATCTAATTTGACAATTAGTGAAGATGATGTTTTGTTACCAACAGCGCTTGTAAAAGTCAAGTGCAATGAAAAAACTTTCACAGCGAGAGCTTTATTAGATACAGGATCTAAAAGATCATTTATAACAAGCAAAATGGTAAACCGAATTGGCGGTGAAACAATTAAGGCTAATTTCGACATTAGCGGACTTAGTGGGTCAGTAGTTGCACACACTAACGAAACGTGCAAAATCACTTTGTGTGGAAATACAAATAATATGATAAATGTAAATGCTTTAGTAATACAAAGCCTAACAAGCAAAAATCCCACTGAATCTATACCAATTTTTGATCGAAATGAAATTCGTGATTTAAAACTTGCAGATCCTGGATTCCTAAAATCGAATGAGGTTGATATATTAATTGGTAGCGATGTATTACCATCCATAATATTGAATGGAACTAAAACAAATATCTTTGGGAGTATGATAGCTCAAAATTCAATATTTGGGTGGTACATTTATGGTCCTACAACAAAATATAAGAGATTTCTAGGCAGAGACAAGCAAAAATCAGAATACATTAAAGTGCCACACCAGCAATAATACAATAAATTGAATGAGCAAATGTGAGATGTGAAATACAAGTCCTTTCGTCGGAATTGGTACTTGGAAACATGTTTGTAGTATGTGTAGAGTGGATATATTGTGAGAATCGAAAGAAATGTTGATGCAAATTGTATTTTTAACGAACCTTGTGTCGCAGACACATTTACTGGTGGTCTGGTAATGGCAAATCAACCGCTTGGAAAAGCTTGCTGTGCGCTTTTAAGTCAAAAGTCACTTGAGGTGACAACAATATGATAAAAGATAATCATTTGAAAATGTTAGATGAAATTGTATTTCTTTATTTCACTCAAAAGAAATTTTCCACTTGAGGTGGAAGATATGAATTTAAGATTATAGTAAAACAATATGTATAACCACTGGAGGTGGCTAAAGAGGTGATCAAGTTTAATAACATAGATCCCTCGAAGAATGAAATCTGATTAATGATGAAGTCCACTTGAGGTGGCAACGAAGCTGATCAAAATTAACATAACAGATCCCTTCAATATAATTTGGTTTTAATTTCCACTAGAGGTGGTCGTTTGTCACTAGAGGTGACTAAACGAAAATTAAAAAAAAAATGAAACAACAAAAAAGAAATAATTTAAATAAATGAAAGTCAATTTTACTAATGTCATATGGAGTATGGTGAATTTTCTTCTATCAAGTATTCTTTGCAGAGAGTTTGAAATTGAGAATGGATGGCAAGGGTCCAAGAATGGAAATTGCTATATTGTTGCACCCGTGCAAGGGGCCCGGCATGTTGAGGTTCCATCGATTATGTCATCGATAAGTCTACTTATCGGTACCTCAACTATTACCTATCGTCATCAGAGAATACCAATCGCTAAGAAAGAAGAAGCAGAAAGCTAAATAACTTTGCCGCTAAAACATTAAGAATTGTTTTTAAAAGGAATAAAACATTAATTCAGACCGTCAGAGTCTTTAAATTAAAAAAGTGTTTTATTTTACCAACCACCACCAGTTCCTAATTAGCAACACGTAAGTATCGCCTGTATACTTGTTGTGTGGTCTAATATTCATATTTATTGTTGTTCGTCTTTGTGCAACAAATAATTTCGGTTCTAAAGCTACTCTGTAGATTTAGAACCCCTACAAGTCCATACGCCTGTATCGGAACTTGTACATGCTGTACTGAATATTACTAATATTTGTTGACCTCTAGTCGGTCAACGGGGTAAAAATATCGCAAAATATTGCCCAAGCTCAGAATATAGAACCACACAAAGTTAGATTTTCGTGGAAGTTGTGTAGGGTATCATATGGTCGGCCCCGTCCGACTATACTACTCCGTTCACTGGTTTTGAATTAAAATTGTTTTAAAGTATGTTTTATTTGCTGACAACAAAACGTAAGTATCGTCTGTATACTCGTTGTATTGTTGTAGTTGCAAATATCATATTGTTGTCCGTCCTTGTTCAACAATAAATTTCGGCTCTAAAATTACTCGGTAGATTTAGAACCCCTACAAGTCCTTTCGACTGTATTGGAACATGCACATACCTCATCAAATGAGGTCTAATTTTTTCTATAGAAAAACCTTTCTATCGAAAAAACACCACCTTATCTGAGGTCTGATTATTTCTATAGATAAAAATACCTCATTAACTGAAGTCAGTTTTTTTCTATAGAAAAAAACCTAATTTGTTTCTATATATATTATACTATTATATAAATTATATTTTTCTATAGAAAAAATCGAATTTGTTTCTATATAAAAAATACCTCATTAATTGATGTCTGATTTTTTCTATAAAAATCCAGTAAGGAAAGTAGTAAAGCCGGACTGGGCCGACTATATGATACCCTTCACCACTTTGGGTATATTCTACATATGTATCCTAACCAGAGACTACTTTATATTACATCAGTACGTTGTGCCACTCGGCCTAGCTATGGATCTTTTCACGAAGCTTAGCAACATCATTCTAGACTTAATTCAGTACCCTATACCAAAATTCGTGCAAATCGAAAGATATATAGGGACTTTGGTGCACCAATTACATAAAATCGGACGAAAATATATATGGGAGCTATATCTAAATCTGAACCAATTTTCACGAAAAACTGCACACGTCATTCTAGCCTTAATTCAGTACGCTATGACAAATTTCATGCAAATCGAATGATTTTCAGAGATTTTGGTGCACCAGTTACCTAAAATCGGATGAAAACATATATGGGAGATATATCTAAATCAGAACCGATTTTCACGAAACTTTGCACACATTATTATAGACGCAATTCAGTACGCTATGTAAAATTTCGTGCAAATCGAAGGATATATAGAGACTTTGGTGCACCATTTACATAAAATCGGACGAAAAGATATATGGGGGCTATATCTAAATCTGAACCAATTTTCACGAAAAATTGCACACGTCATTCTGGCCTTAATTCAGTACGCTATGACAAATTTCGTACAAATCGAATGATTTTCAGAGATTTTGGTGCACAAATTACCTAAAATCGGATGAAAATATATATGGGAGCTATATCTAAATCTGAACCGATTTTCAGGAAACTTAACACACATCATTCTAGGCCTAATTCAGTACACTATGCCAAATTTCGTGCAAATCGAACAATATATAGGGACATTGGTACACCATTTACATTAAATCGGACGAAAATATATATGAGAGCTATATCTAAATCTGAACCGATTTTTCCCAATTTCAATAGGGTTCGTCCTTGGGCCAAATAAGTGACCTTTGCCAAATTTCATCCAATTCGGATCATAAATGCGACTTGAACTTTGTTTACAATTTAACATGGACAGATAGACGGACAGACGGACGGATGGACATGCATAAATCGACTTAAAACATGATTCTAAACTTATTCTAAAAAGGAACCATGTGTCTATCTCGTTTCCTTTTGCCTGTTACAAACATATGCACAAAGACATAATACCCTGTACCACAGTGTGGTGAAGGGTAAAAACACTTCATTAACGGTGTTTATCTTACAAAAGAAAATCTCATTAACGGAAGTCTGATTTGATTCTATAGAAGAAATACCCCGACACGAAGTTGGATATCAGAGTTAAGAGTTGTTTCTTAAAAAAAAATAGTTGGTGATGACTAATTTGTCGTTCAAATACCCATTCTAAAACACAGTGCACTTAACAACGTTGTGACAACATTGTGCGAAATTTTTGTTATGAAGCAAATTGTGTTTAGGACTTTGTTGCTGATGACAATGCACACACGACCACACATACAAACACACACACAATATTTATACGAGTATTTTTTCCAGAGATATGGTGTGTTAAAGCAATAATAGTTATAACAGTTTAAATATATTTCCTCATTTTTAGTTGACGTTGTTTTCTTCTGCAGTCGCAGCCCCTTCCTCTTGGCATCCACACGGCAAGAGTTGTCCGATGTCTGTCTAAGCATTAAACATTAGCAAATCCAAAAACAAAACAAAAATCAAGAGAAAAAAACGCTTCATCTATGCAATAGCTCGTTAAAGGATAAACTTTGTCCTGTTTTTGTTGCAGTTGAGCTCATTGGGTATGGGTGAGTGTATTTGTGTATATGGTAAGAGGTTGACTGGCTGACTGGTTCATAGGTTTGTTGTTTAGTTGTTGCCCTCCGCTACCACTCATTTGTTGTTAGTTTTCTGGAGAATTTCAAAGTGTTTTACAGTTCCTGTTTGCATATTTGTTTAGTTTGTTGTGTTTGTATGATTTTTTTGTTTTGTTTTTGTTTTTTTAGTTTAAAGTTGCATTTTTGTTGCTGGTGATTTCGTTCTGTTTTCTCTGGCATTAAATAGTTGTGCTATTTTGTTTTTGTTGTTGTAGCGTTTTTCATGGATTTTGTTTTTTTTTATCTTTGTTCTGACGAGTTTTGATGTTGAAATGGGTTTCTAAATGCTTAATAAAGCCATGAAATAGTTTTTAATTAAAACAATTCTCTCAGCCATTGTTTGTAACTCATAAATATTTAAAATATAATTTTCGTTATGGCCATTTCAGGGTTTCCAAAACAAAAATGCAAATGACATGAGGATAATGCAATTTATAAATTATGAATATTGGATTTTAGCGTTTTTTTAGATATCTTCCATAATTAAAAATAGTATAAAACAATTTAATTTTATAATCATTTAATATTTATACGTGACTTTTCAATGATGTCAACATTGGCTGATTGTTGTTAATGGACTTATGTTTAAATGCATTTTCGTTTTTTTAACTACTCTAATTTCCGAAAAAGAACATTTAAAATATATTTTTAAAATAAATGTGCATTTTTTAAGAATATTATATATTTATTTTGAGCAGGTACTTTTAAAGCTAATTTTTTCAAAAAACATTCAGAAGCGTGGATATTTTGTAAATATTTTTCCACGTAACATTCATACGCATATATCTCCAAAATTTTTAAAGACCCTTCATAGGCGTATATTTATACCCTTCACCACACTGTGTTACAGGGTATTATGTCTTTGTGCATATGTTTGTAACAGGCAAAAGGAAACGAGATAGACACATGGTTCCTTTTGAGAATATGCATAGAATCACTTTCTGAGTCGATTTATGCATGCCCGTCCGTCCGTCCGTCTGTAGATGTTAAATTGTAAACAAAGTACAGGTCGCATTTATCATTGGATTTGGATGAAATTTGGCACAAGTCACTTATTTGGTCCAAGGACGAACCCTATTGAAATTGGGAAAAATCAGTTCAGATTTAGATATAGCTCCCATATATATTTTCGTAAATGGGGCACCAAAGTCTCTATATATCTTTCGATTTGCACTAAATTTTACACAGCGTACTGAATTAGGTCCAGAATGATGTGCGCCAAGTTTCGAGAAAATCGGTTCACATTTAGAAATAGCTCCCATATATAGTTTCTTCCGATTTAAGGTAAATGGTGCACCAAAGTCTCTATATATCTTTCGATTTACACGAAATTTGGCGTAGAGTACTGAATCAGGTCCAGAATAATGTGTGCTAAGTTTCGTGAAAATCGGTTCAGATTTAGATATAGCTCCCATATATATCTTCGTCCGATTTTAGGTAAATGGTGCACCAAAGTCCCTATATATCTTTAGATTTGCTCGATTTTTGGTATAGGGTACTAAAATAAGTCTATGTTGCTAAGCTTCGTGAAAAGATCCATAGCTAGGTCGATTGACACAACGTACTGAAGTAATATAAATTAGTCTCTGACAAGCTTCCCTGAAATCGGATCAGATATAGATATATAACGAAAACGCGACGTCTGTTCGGATACATATGTAGAATAGACCCAAAGTGGTGAAGGGTATCATATAGTCGGCCCAGTCCGACTTTACTACTTTCCTTACTGTTTTTTTTTTTTAATTTTTCAAAAATATTTGTTCAGGGACCGCTCAGCGTATTTTGAAGATTTTTTTTTTCATGGACCATAACCGTGGAGTTTTTGGATTACATTTTTCCAAGGAGGCAAAAACACGGATTTTTTAAAAAATATATCTGTTTGCTGAAAAGAAAATCCATTATGAAAATGTTGATAAAATCGGAGAAATTATCGAAGTTGACCGCATGTTATATAAAACCGCAAGACTATGAAACTGTTTCAAACCATTTAAAATAAGCTCTATGTTTGGGTGCCACATTTGATGGGACTGGAAGGGTATTATTTATTATGAGTTGCTTTCGTATGGCCAAGCGCTAAATTCTGATCTCTAATGTAAAAAACCAGAAACGGCCAAATTTGGCCAACAGGAGAGGTGTCCACCAGGACACCGTAGGCCACAGACATCTACAGTGGCTCGCCAGAAACTCCGGGAAGTTGATTGGGAATTTTTAATGCATCCGCAATACAATCCGGATTTGGCACCAAGCGATTATCATTTTTTTTTTTGCATTGCAAAATTTCTTTAATGATAACAAATTGGTATCTAGGGAGGAGCAGGACTTCTATGAGAGAGACAGTTAAAGTTACCTTTAAAATGGCAACAAAACTCTGTATATTTGCCCCAAATCGGACATTCCGAGGAAATTAAATAAAGTCCTTTAATTGATTTAAAAATAATGGATTTATTTTCCCCATCCTAATATATAAGGGTGTCCCATAAATTTCTTCCGTGTTACGCTATGAATGAGTCTAACTGGCTATGCTTATATAAACATGTAGGCTTATTTATCTCTTAGCCGTTTATGTCACCGGTTTCAGTCGTCAAAGAACGTTTCGTTGGTTTCAAAGCCTCTTTTAAATTTTTTTCTGTCCCGTTCAATATGGAGAACCAAAAGAAGCATTTACGGCATGTTATGCTTCATTGCTTTACAAAAGGCAATAGTGTAAATTACACGGCAGACGAGATTTGCACCGTTAACGGGAGTGGTATTACGAAAATTAGGACCGTCCGCAATAGGTTTAAGAAATTTAGAGCCGGCAATTTTGAGGGAAGAAAACTTATGGGACAAGCTAATATTTAAAAATATTTTGTTGATGATCATTAAATGAATTGTCAAAAGAATATATATTTATGGACCATTTATAAGCGTTAAATATTTAATGAACATTTTTCAAATAATATTTTTATAGAACCGTTCATAAGGTTGAATTTTTATAAAAAAAAAAATTTTGTGAGAATAATACATAATCGTGGATTTTTATACCCTACACAACTTTGTTGTCAGTGTATTATAGCTTTGTGCAGCCCCAAAAGTTTGTAACGCAGCGAAATATTGGTCCTAGACTCACCTTTAAGTATACCGATCGTCATATCTCGATTAGCTGAGTCGATCTAGACATGTGTGTCCGTCCGTCTGTCCATTATAATTTGTAAAAACGATACAGGCCACAGTTATGGACCAATCTTCACGAAATTTTGCATGTAGGATGGGTTCTGGCCAATGAAGGCCCCTATTGTTTTTGTTAAAGATCGGTTAATATTTAGGGGATGAAATGGACCAAAAACTTTATTTTTGTCTGATTTTCTGATCGCTCCAGAGGCCGCAATTGTGGTCCAAACATCGCGAATTTTTACATGGAGAAGGATATTTGGCCAAAGTATAAACATGCCTGTTTTGATAAAGATCGGTCAATATTTAGTGGGTCAAATGGGCCCTGACTTTTGTGTGAAAAATTACAAAATTTGTATTTTTTGGCGTATATATTTATCCCTGAAGGACATAGACCCCAGAAGTTGATAGTATGTATATCCAAGAGGCATGGTTAACCTTTAAATTGATAACCAACTATATTGTCGTATGTACTCGGATGTGAGAGTAACACTTAAATATTTAAAGGTGCTTACGTATTCATATATTATTTAGTAACCCATTCATAAACTAGAGGACGGAAATATAGCGCTGATCGCTTTGAAATTTGCCATGATATTCCAGTTATGGTTAAGGACAACGCCTATAATTTTCAGTGATGATCAGATAATAATTTTGGGATTTAGTGGACCGAAATCTTAATTTTTTGTTGTTTTTTTCGAGTCTATCTATAGGCTCAATTGAAAGTCGAAGATCACAACACAACTTACGGTGAAGGTAATCTGGAGAAGTAATTAGTAATATTTGTTGACATCAAGAGGGTGCAAATATCGGTCAAGAGGGTGCAAATATCGCGAAATATTGCCCAAGCTCAGAATATAGAACTACAGAGAGTTATATTTTCGTGGAAGTTGTGTAGGGTATCATATGGTCGGCCCCGTCCGACTATACTGCTCCGCTCCCTGGTTTTAAATATTTTTGTAAGGATAACCCATAATCGTAGATTTTTTTTCTTAAAATATTTTTGAGGATAATCCAAAATATATGTTTTCTGAGGATAATCCGTAAGCGTGGATTTTTTCTAATAATATTTCTGGATTTTTGAAAACATCTTTAATAATTTTATTTTAAACATTGTATTATAAACATTGTATTAGTCATGCAAATTTTTTGAGCTCTTTCACATTTTAGAGTGTACTACTTCGTGTTGTTAGTTACTAGAATTTGCTTTGCCTCCAGTTATTATCATTATCCTCTTCTTAGCACAAACATGACCACTACTCTTCTGATTTTTCCCCAAACTTTAACAATAATTAATAAATATAATTGAAATTCCACAGAAGCTAAACATGCAATTTTATTCTCAAAAATGAAAATTATCATATTCCCTATAAATTTTCATTAGGCTCATTATTATGAATAGTTCTAATGTTTCTCTCTTTTTTCTTCATCGTCACTCTACCAATGTTATTGCTACTATCTCGTTGGACTTGTATGTATATTTAGTCCAATCACACAGGCATGAGCAACTTTATTTTCGGTATCTATCTAACCGTAAAATTTAATTTCCAGCTTAGGTTGGTTGGGTCTCCCATCGAAAATATACCCGCAGTTAGGCTAACGACATGAAACTTGCTGTGGATGCAATTTCGACTTCCGCTCACTACTTGCAGTCATGTATACCAATATACAAATGACTGTGTGAGTGTGTGTGTGTGAGCCCAAGCATATTGTCGGTGTGCCTTATGGAATTTTTGACACGCAAATATAAACGCGTACCTACGGATTACTGGATTCTTTTATTTTTATAAACGCATTTGAACATCTTTTTAAACTAATATATTTGTTTAATTTACAATTAAACTTTGGTAACAGTTTGTTAATTTAAATTTATTAAAATTGTCGAAATTCTAGCAAACGAAAATGGTATGCAAGAATAACATTTGAAATGGAATAACTTCTATCCGTTGAATTTGTTGGAACTGCATGAAAAACAAATGTTCTGCAAGGCAACACCTTTGAAGCAACATCGGAAACTTTTCCATATTTGTATGTAGTCATGTACATCAATGCTCTTGTCGAGAAAATATTTTACGTGATGTCTGGAACATGTCGTTTTTTTTTTTTTTTTTTTTTTTTTGCTACACATTCTGCTTGCACTAAATAAATGTTGATTATTTGCTGCTGATGAAGCTGTTAGCTGTCAGCTTAAGCCAAAAAAATAACTATTATAAAGAATATTAAAATGTCTTAATTTTTTATGCCACTGCTCGAGATATATTAATAAAGTCAACCAGCTAGCGAAAAATCAGCTATTTTTTCGCAAGTCTAATATCAAAATGTTGGACTTTGTTTACGTTTTCATAATGGAAGTCATTTCACAATAATGGATTTCGACAGCAAACTTGAGAGGCAGCTGATATCCAGCAGGTCTTCTGAATGGCCTTTTAATAGACCTTGCTACTGTCAATTCATATGCGTGTGTTTTTTCCTTCAAGAATATTTTTAAGAACAATTTTTAAATTTATATCTTCAGGGTACATCCCCAACTTTGGATTTTTTTTGGGGAATATATTTTTCAATACATTTTTAATGGATAGGTAAAATGTTATAAATAAATTTTTATCAAGGATCAAACGTGAATTTTTAAAAGATATCTTTTCCAGGACACATTCAACCGTCGATTTTGTATAGATAACTTTAAAAAACATTCATAAGCTTAAATTTTTAATGGAAAATTTTTCATAAACAATTCGTAATCGTGGATTTTTGAGAACTATTTTTCAAGGATCATTTCTTTCCCAGATTTTTTAAAGCTACTATCAATAAGCTATAATTTTTAAGAACTATCCACAAGCTAAGAATGTTTTAATATATTTTCTTCAAACACCATAATTTTGAGTGAATTTTTTTTAAGAATATTTTTGAGAATCTTGGATATACCTGATTTTTTTTAGAATATGTTTAAGGGCTATGCATATATGTTGATTTTTGAACAATATTTCCAAGGACCATCCATAAACTAATTAAAATTTTTTAAATAATATTTTTTCAGTGGTTTTCTACGGTGTATTTTTTAAAGAGTATTTTTTCAAGAACCATCTATTACCTTGGTTTTTTCTTTCCTAATCTTTTTATACTCTCAACCAAAAATAATCTATCTCGATTATTTTTGCCTGTTACAAACATATGCACAAAGACATAATACCCTGTACCACAGTCCCTATATATCATCCGATCTGCACGAAATTCGGCACAGCGTACTGAATTAGGTCTAGAATTATATATGCTAAGTTTCCTGAAAATCGGCCCAGATTTAAATATAGCTCCCATATATAATTTCGTCCGATTTAATGTAAATGGTGCACCAAAGTCCCTATATATATTTCTATTTGCACGAAATTTGGCACAGCGTAATGAATTAAGTATAGAATGATGTGTGTTAAGTTTCCTGAAAATCGGTTCAGATTTAGATAAAGCTCCCATATATATTTTCGCCCGATTTAATGATAATGGTGTACCAAAGTCCCTATATATCATCCGATTTGCACGAAATTCGGCACAGCGTACTGAATTAGGTCTAGTATTATATATGCTAAGTTTCCTGAAAATCGGCCCAGATTTAAATATAGCTCCCATATATAATTTCGTCCGATTTAATGTAAATGGTGCACCAAAGTCCCTATATATATTTCTATTTGCACCCATATATAATTTCGATTTATGTCCCTATATATCTTTCTATTTGCACGAAATTTGGCCCGTAATGAATTAGGTATATATATTTTCGTCCGATTTAATGTAAATGGTGCACCAATGTCCCTATATATCTTTCTATTTGCACGAAATTTGGCACAGCGTAATGAATTAGGTATAGGATGATGTGTGTTAAGTTTCCTGAAAATCGGTTCAGATTTAGATATAGCTCCCTTATATATTTTCGTCCGATTTAATTTAAATGGTGTACCAAAGTCCCTATTTATCTTTCGTTTTGCACAAAATTTGGCATAGCGCAATGAATTAGGTCTAGAATGATGTGTGTTAGGTTTCCTGAAAATCGGTCCAGAATGGTGCACCAAAGTTCCTATATATCTTTCAATTTGCACGAAATTTGGCATAGCGTAATGGATCAGGTCTAGAATGATGTGTGTTAAGTTTCCTGAAAATCGGTCCAGATTTAAATATACCTCCCATATATATTTTCGTCCGATTTTATGTAAATTGTGCGCTTGTGTGTCCGATTGCCACACAATTTTGTACAATGAACTGTAGTTATTCTTTGGCAAGTCTCATTGAAATCGGTTCAGATTTTGATATAGGTTTTATATATATGTTTTCGTCCGATTTGACGCCAAATTGACA
>NW_026880394.1:0-30341 GCF_032173495.1 Musca vetustissima
ATCAAGCAACAAAATGATGATATGAAGTCTCTTGACAACTTTGTGTCCCTTTGGACTGAGGAAACCCCCACTCAGATTAATAAAAAAGCGATCGAGGACCAATATAATCAAAAAAGAAACAAAAGAAATGATTTGCCAAACAAACAAGATATAAAAAAGCTATACGACTTTCTGAGATCAAAAATGCTGGACTCAATTGCAGTATTAACGGAAAAATTTGATTTAAACGCTTGGAAGAATCTCGTTGAGACAACCTTAATATGTATCCAGGTGTTTAACAGGAGAAGAGCAGGAGAAATAGAACGAATAACTATTGACAATTTTACCAATAAAGAAGAAATTACAAATTGTTTGGAGGCAGGTCTTCTTGACAATATGTCAGAGGAGTCAATTCAATTTGCCAAACAATTTGTAAGAATATCATTGAGGGGCAAATTAGGAAGAACAGTCAGCGTATTATTGGATCCGATGTGTATAAAGGCTGTGCAACTTATTTTAAAATTTCGCAAAAATGCTGGTATAAAAAATTCGAACCCATATATATTTAGCGCTCCAGCAACATCAAACTTGTCAAAAATGTACTACAGAGCGTGCCCATTGTTAAGAAAATACGCAAACGAATGTGGAGCTTCCATGCCTGACAATCTAAGAGGCACAAAATTGAGGAAACATATCGCCACATACACGTCCTTATTAAATGTCCAAGAAGCTACTGTTGACAGATTAGCCAACTTCCTAGGCCATCATAAAGACATACATAAAAACATATATCGAATGCCTGTTCCAATGGCCGAAATAACGACAGTCTCTAAAATTTTATTATCTGCTGCTGGTTGCAATACAATCAAGGACATTGATGTTCAAACTTTGACCCTAAATAAAATAAATGAGGAGGATATTGAAATTCATAATACCATAGAAGACGAAGGGTTACTTAATGAATCGTCAACATCAGAAATATCATCTACATCATCAACCATTGAAGTTTCAAAAAATACTAATTCTTCTAAGTTAAAAAAACGTAGCAGTAATTTTAGCAAAAAAGTATATAAAAAACATTGAAATACTTTTCTTTAGTCTTCCTTTACCTAAATATCCCTTCTGTTTCTTTAAAACCGAATAAATTTGTGCGAGTTACTACAAGAGCCGTCTAATTTGACCATACTTAAGATTGACTACATTAAAATATATATGGGCACGCTACCTACCATTATGACTATATCGAAATTGGACAAAGATTGTGTTTTTAGTGCATCGAAAGTATGCATGAGAGCTTTTAAAAATTTTAATTGGATAAATGTTGCGTAATGGATTCATTTAATTTTTCATATGGGGCTGTATCTAACTCTGAACCGATTTCATTACCCAATTCCGTGACAATTTACTAATTTCTATGAAATTGAACATACATTTAGCGTTTTGTGCATCAACTACATCAAATTGTCTGAAAAAATATAAAAGCGCTTTATCCAAATCTCCACCAATGTTCAACAAAAACAACATGTTTAACTGAATTGGGCGTTGAATGCGTTCTATAGGCTGAGCGCTGATGGTCGGAAAGTATAAATCGACTCAAATTTTTGGCCTATTCATATCACCTAAAGCAACATGGGTCCATCTCGATTCCTTTTGAATGCTACAAGCTAATGCATAATTCGATAGTGTCCCTACCACTGCCTGATATAGGGTATAATGAGGTTAATAGTAACTCGCTCAAATTCGTTCATCTAACATTTTAAGGGGATATGAACTTACTACTTTTTGATATCCCGTAGCTTCTCCGTTCGGAAAAACAAAACGCACTAGATGGTCTGAAGACGAAAGACAAGCAATAACATCGGCTTTTGGAGATATTTTAAGCTTAGAAAAGTTGCCTTCATTGAATGAATGCAAAAATGTCATAAATATTTACGGAAGTCTCCGAAATAGAAAACCGGCTCAGGTTAAAGCCTGGATAGACAACCAAAGAAGAATTTTTCGCTCTTCTAAACCGTAAATAAAGTTTTTAATACAGTGAGGTAAATAAAATTGCTTGTGTATTCCTTAAACTAATTTTATATTTACTAATTTCATTATAATTTTTGCGGTTCAGTTTCAGCACATATTATTTTTATTGGAATAATCTTTAGAAAACAAACACATGTGGAGTTTGCTCGAAAGAAAATGTTTAGTAGAACTAAATGGTAAATTATGTAAGTATCCACATAAATTTATATAGTTTTCAATTTGTGTATTATCACTAAATTGCATTTTTACTCAAAGGATAACTTTCCATAATATCCTTTGCTGATTTTAAAGTTTGAATTGATTTGATGATTTTTGTGAATAATGTTTGATAAAGTCACATTCTTCAAATTTGAGCCAAGCTTTTTATTCTAATCATCCTTCGGAATATCTCCCAGATTGTATAAAATTTATTTTTAAGGAAATATATATTTATATATATAAACCACACCAGTTATACAAAAATATAATTAAAGTCTATGATTTTATCGTTTAACCAAAACTATTCTTTACAGAAACCTATACATAAAACAACGTAGTGTACATCATTAGATACCTTAAAAATTGTGGCATTGCTTCCATATGTTTCAAATTGACATAACACGTATCCTTTATAAGCAACACTAAGGTGTGCACTACCAATAATTGTTTCTTAAAGTACACACTACTAATGGTATACGATGTTTGTAATATACGCGCTTAAAATGTCCAATCTGCAAACGAATGTACAAAATATACATTAACGATAAATACTTTTTATTGTTTGTACTTTACCTACGTGTAGCATAACTTTTCTTCCCATCACGGAACGCTAAGGTACGGTACCACAGAATTGGTTTTCAAACACTGCATAAAACTTGACACTAATGTGGCGGTGTTAATTATAATTATTGCTAAATATTGCTTAGGTAATTACAATAAAAGACATGCCTCATTTTTAAAACACTATGTGTTTTTGAAAACATTTTTTTTTTTTGATTATCCGGCACCTCCCTCACGTTTATTCTGCATTAAAAAAGCGAAAGCTCTTTCTGCATGAATTTAAAATGGTTTATATTCAAACATATACAGTTACTTAAACATAATGATAAAATCATACTTACTTATAGAACAAAACAACATATATTTGATTAAAATATATTCTTTCTGTACATTAATCTAATTACCTTCTATTTACAGATTATATATACTCAACTCTAATCATTCAATCCTTGGAAATTACATGAACTACATTCACTGCAAAACAGTGTTTACAAAACCTAGCTAAACAAAATTACAATTTTCAACTCCTTCGGACTACAAGAATATATTTTATAACGCTGCTATTTTCCTTTTTCCATTTTCTTACACATTGATATAAACAGTTAATACATTTAACAAAATGTTAACAATTCTTGGTCAATACATATACGATAAATTCGAGTGCACATTTCTAGTATATAAACGCGATTGCGACAAACAAATATTTTGTAAACTGTGTTTGTACACATTTAAAAAAGTTTATATCTTCAAAAACTAACTAATATATGTAAGACACATATAAAACCATATTTAAAAAAAATGTGTTCTATCAGTATCACTATTTTCATTCAAAATATATAAATGAATAAAAAGTATTTTTTTAGTATTTTTTTTGTACAAGTTTAGTAAAAGTATTTTCCAACATGTATGTATATGCCTATATAAAAAGCAATACAAATCAAACTTTTTTGTATTTTTGAAGTTTATATCTTCAAAAACTAAATAATATATGTAAGACACATATAAAACCATATTTAAAAAAATGTATTCTATCAGTATCAGTATTTTCATTCAAAATATATAAATGAATAAAAAGTATTTTTTTTTTGTACAAGTTTAGTAAAAGTATTTTCCAACATGTATGTATATGCGTAAATAAAAAGCAATACAAATAAAACTTTTTTGTATTTTTCGTACTGTATAAAAACTTTTCATTTCTTATTATACCAAACACCATAAAAAGTAAGTAGGGTATATTTAGTTCGTAATTCCGTGTGTACCTCATCGAAATAATAACTTTAGATCCAACAAAATATATATTCTTGATCAGCGTAAAATTTTAAGTTCGATTATGGGCTATATCGGCCGACTATATCGTACAGCCCCTATATAACGGTACCTCCGATATTCGGGATTTTTATACCCTACGCCACAAGGTGGTCAGGATACTATGGCTTTGTTCATTTGTTTGTAACAGGCAAAAGGAAACGAGATAGACCCATAGTTCCTTTTGATGATCTGCATAGAATCACTTTCTGAGTTGATTTATGCACGTCAGTCCGTCTGTCCATGTATTCTTGTGAACAAAATGCAGGTCGCATTTATTATCCGATTGAGATGAAATTTTGCAAACAACATTTGTTTGGCCCAAGGACGAACCCTATTGAAATTGGAGATAATCGGTAAAAATTTAGATATAGCTCCCATATATATCTTCGTCCGATTTGCCTTTTATTGTGCCCCAAACGTGTAATATCAGCCCGAATAGTATGGAATTTTGCACATACAACCAAATTAGGCCTGAAAATAAGTATGCCAAATTTTATAGAAATCGGTTCAGATATAGCTATAGCTCCCGCATATATTGTTCATCCGATTTGTTATTTTTGTCCTCCGCAGCCGTAATATGCACTCTGTAACAACAATATTTGGGGAAATATATCAAATGCAGCTCAGAAATACCTTTGCTAAATTTTATCGAGATCGGTTCATATTTGGATATAGTTCCCATATATATTTTTATCCGATTTCAAATTAATTTCAGAATTTAAAAGATACAAATGCTTCGGCATATTTAGTCCTTTGAATTTTAAATTATAATCATAGCGTGTATGATTGAATTCTCCCATAAAAACTTTTAATTATTAAGTGGAGCTCAACTAAATTAGCAAATTGGTGTAGGGTATCATAAAATCGGCCCCGCCCGACTTTAGGACTTTCTTTACTGGTTATTGATTTTTTTATCCACATTATTCAATTTAATTGTTTGAAATTCTACACAAAGAGTTCTTTGTGAGTACTTTCAGGGGTAAAGTACTCACAAAGAAGAGATTTGTCTACATAGGTCCATGATATCTACTTATTTTAATAATTTTATCTACATTTTTAATGGAACTGTCTGAAATTCTACACAAAAGGTTATTTGTGGTCCACGATGGCCTATAGCCCCCATACAACGGTACTCCTAGATATTCTGTATTTTACTGATTTAGCTACGTTTTTCCAATGAAATGGTCTAAATTTTATGCAAAAGTTTCTCTGTGGGCACATTAGCCCCGGAAAGAGAATTGTCTGTATAGGTCCACGATATCGTCCAGCCCCCATACAACGGCACCAGTTTTTTTTTTATTTCGACCAATTGTATAGGAGTCGAGCCAAAGAAAAATTTCCGAAAATGCCTCTTGCATGTCAAAGTGAGTAAGATTTTTATACCCTACACCACATAGTGGTAAGGGTATTATGTCTTTGTGCATTTTTTTATAACAGGTCGAAATACTCGAGATAGACCCATAGTTACTTTTGAGGATATTCATAGAATCACTTTTGAGTCGATTTATGAACGTCCGTCCATGTATTCTTGTGAACAAAATGCAGGTCGCATTTATTATCCGATTAAGATGAAATTTTGCAAGCAATGTTTGTTTGGCCCAAGGATGAACCCTATTGAAATTGGTGATAATCGGATCAGATTTAGATATAGCTCCCATATATATTTTCATCCGATCTTTGTGAACAAAATGCAGGTCGCATTTTTTATCCGATTGAGATGAAATTTTGCAAGCAATGTTTGTTTGGTCCAAGGATGAACCCTATTGAAATTGGCGATAATCAGATCAGATTCAGATATAGCTCCCATATATATCTTCATCCGATTTATGGTTTTTTGTGCACAACCTGTGTAATATGAATCATCCCAAATGGGATGAAATTTGGCACATGTAGCCGATATACACCAAGAATTAACTCTATGAAATTTGGTGAAAATCGGATCTGATTTAGATATACCTCCCATATATATCTTCATCCAATTTTTGGCTTATTGTGCACAACCTGTTAAATATTAGCCCAAACGGGATGAAATTTGGCACATTTGAACGGTGGGATAAGTTCCCCATAGTTGAGGAAAATATCTCCTTGTTTTCAGCTCTACAATTAGTTCTATATAAAAATTGTTATATATGAATGTAAGATCGAGGTATGTTCAGAGAAACAGGTTGAATAGAATGTATTTAAAACTATTTATATTTGAACTAAATTTCAATATATTTAATGCGGCAATACAAAATAGGCATGAAGGACAGCATTTGTTCTAGTTCGGATTAAATAATAATGACATCTTTAGAATGGCTACGACAATCCTTTTCAAAAATTGGTGACAAAGTGAGTAAGATTTTTATACCCTACACCACATAGTGGTAAGGGTATTATGTCTTTGTGCATTTTTTTATAACAGGTCGAAATACTCGAGATAGACCCATAGTTACTTTTGAGGATATTCATAGAATCACTTTTGAGTCGATTTATGAACGTCCGTCCATGTATTCTTGTGAACAAAATGCAGGTCGCATTTATTATCCGATTAAGATGAAATTTTGCAAGCAATGTTTGTTTGGCCCAAGGATGAACCCTATTGAAATTGGTGATAATCGGATCAGATTTAGATATAGCTCCCATATATATTTTCATCCGATCTTTGTGAACAAAATGCAGGTCGCATTTTTTATCCGATTGAGATGAAATTTTGCAAGCAATGTTTGTTTGGTCCAAGGATGAACCCTATTGAAATTGGCGATAATCAGATCAGATTCAGATATAGCTCCCATATATATCTTCATCCGATTTATGGTTTTTTGTGCACAACCTGTGTAATATGAATCATCCCAAATGGGATGAAATTTGGCACATGTAGCCGATATACACCAAGAATTAACTCTATGAAATTTGGTGAAAATCGGATCTGATTTAGATATACCTCCCATATATATCTTCATCCAATTTTTGGCTTATTGTGCACAACCTGTTAAATATTAGCCCAAACGGGATGAAATTTGGCACATGTAGCCGATGTGCACAAAGAATTAACTCTATGAAATTTGGTGGAAATCGGATGTGATTTAGATATAGTTCCAATATATATCTTCATCCGATTTTTGATGCACTGTGTACCAAATGTGCAATATTAGCCCAAAAGGCATGAAATTTGACACATATGGTCGAATGAAGGCTATAAATAACCCAATGCAATTTTGTGCACATAACAGCAGTGGTGTAGGGTGTCCGTCCGACTTTTGGCCTTTCCTTACTGGTTAGATATCAAGTAGTGGGGCAGGACTCACCATGTGCAACCCTATAATACAATTATTTGAACGGTGGGATAAGTTCCCCATAGTTGAGGAAAATATCTCCTTGTTTTCAGCTCTACAATTAGTTCTATATAAAAATTGTTATATATGAATGTAAGATCGAGGTATGTTCAGAGAAACAGGTTGAATAGAATGTATTTAAAACTATTTATATTTGAACTAAATTTCAATATATTTAATGCGGCAATACAAAATAGGCATGAAGGACAGCATTTGTTCTAGTTCGGATTAAATAATAATGACATCTTTAGAATGGCTACGACAATCCTTTTCAAAAATTGGTGACATAATTCTTCAGCTTTTTTTGGGAATTACAAAAGTTTTCTAAATTTGAAAGTTTTTTTAATAGCCGGCCTTTGGCCGGGGCTTGAAATTTTCTTCTCTGGGTATGTCCTACACCGGCTAACGCGAAGCAAAGATTTCCAAAATTTGACACTTTTTGTAAATAGACGGCCTTCGGCCAGGGCTTTAGATTTTCTCCTCTGGGTAAGTCCCACATCGGCTAACGCGAGCCAAAGTTTTCTAAATTTTATGTTTTCGTAATCTAACGACGGCTATGCGAAGTACACCCTTTTTTTGTTATTGGAAACATAATTTTAATAAACTGGTTAGAATCGGGTTATACAGATGCACTATCATGTAACCACTTGTTGGACAGGTATTTTCGGAAACTTTCTAACGATATCTATATTGTCCATATCGGCTAAGTGCACCCAGACCGGGTCTTAAACCCGGACTTTTGAGTAAAAAATCTGGGGTCCCAGGTCCGTCCCCAAGAACAAATAGTTTCCCGGGATCGGGGTAAAAATACCAACCTCTGGAAAGAATTTAAAAAAAATGAAGAGTTTTTACTAAACTTGAGTTAATCCATAATTTTGTTTCCCAAAATCAGTTTTTTTTGTATTTGACGCAAACAATAGTTGTTGGTCAGATTGTGACAAAGAACGTGAGCGTGATTGTGTGAGCGTGAATGTGTGTTTTGCATTTTTCCAAAACATAAATAAACGAAGGCGAGCCCGTTTAATTTTGTCGGCGTCAATTTAACTCAAGACAAAAATTATAAATATAACATTGTGGTGGCAACCCATATCGCTGTATATTAAGTGGGTGTTTCAGGTACATTGGCCGAAATGATTCGGTATATAAGAGATGTCCTCAGACAAATCTGAAGGAATATAAAACGTGATAGAATGCAATATATTAATTATATTACCCAGATATCGGGTGATATGTGCTAATTTAATCAAAATTTAATTAAAAGTTAGAATTTTTTTATTTTTCCTTACTGTCCCCGAATCATTCCCCTGACATATATATATATATATATATATATACCGTCACGGAAAGAAATTCGCTTGTCCGCCATATTGACCCAAGCGTCTGCTGGAAATATTTTTGTAATTTTCGTTCCTCATAATTTGAAAAGTATTTTTGGAGCATTTTTTCTTCGAAAATCTGGTGGACAGACAGATACCAACTCGACCTCGACCAAGGCCGCCGGAACTTCTGCTTGAGAGCGGAGAGCATCTGCCAGCGCTTTCAGTACCTCTCCTTGTTGTTCTGGCAGCAGCGAACGCAGACCCGCTCCGATTAGTAGGTGCCCGGGTGTCAGAGCTTCTCCGTCGTTGGGGTCTGGAGACAGCGGTGTTATAGGGCGACTGTTTAGCACCGCCTCTACTTCTACGAGCACTGTGAGCATCCCTTCTTGTGTCAGCAGCACTTTGCCGACAGCTCGTAGAAGCAGGAACTTCGCCTGTTTTACGGCAGCTTCCCACAGCCCTCCGAACTGAGGCGCCCTCGGAACTGCACGTTTACCGAGGCAGCGTATTCCTCCACGGTTTCTCGGCCAGCTAGGAACTTCTCCTGAAGCTCCCTCAGCTCTCTGCTGGCTCCCACGAAATTCGTCGCGTTGTCGCAGTAGATCCTCTTGGGGAGCCCACTCCTCGCGGGAAACCCTTTAAAATAAAGAATAAAAGCATCAGAAGATGAATCAGATACAAATTCTAAGTGAACCGCTTTGGACGTGAATCAAACCAAGACGGCTATATGCTTCCGCTTATTTTTAAAGTAATATTTACGGGAACGCAGAAGTCTACGCCTATTATTAAAAATGGACGTAAAGCTCTCACTCTATCAGTGGGAATGTTGCCCATTATTTGGGTCATCAGCTTTGGTTTGTAGCGAAAACAATGAATACAATTCCGAACTGTTCGATTGCATTCTTATCTGGCATTGATAAGTCAAATTTGCTCTCGAGACAATGCAACTAAGGCTTTCGTACCAGCATGGCAATTATTTAAATGTAAATTATTTAAATATATTGACAAAGTGGAAACTTTGTATCATGGGCCAATTGCGCATTCAACAGTCTTCCACCTACTCTAAGTAGAGAAAACGTCCGCGTCCATTTACTTAAATCGGGGATAAATGGTGTCAATTTCTGGATATTGGATTTTAAGCATATTGATTTTTTTATTTGAGAAATCTCCTATGAGAAACTCTCTTTTTGAACTTCCTCTACTAATTCAAGAAGAGACCAATTCAATTCTTGAGCTGTAGACAAATCGGAAAACATATGAAACCACTCAGAGAAGTTTTTTTATATGAAGAATGGTCATTTATTAATTTCAAAAGAAAGTTCTCTGAACATTCGTTATCTGTCTTACTATTTGAGGTCAGTAATACTTTGGATTTTCTTATTTCCAATGGTTTTTGCTCCTCAGTCAACTCGAAATGCTTGTTAACGGGCCATTTAGACACATCGTCTAACAAAAATGTAGGTCCTTCAAACCATATCGATGATTTAATTTCATATACATTGCATCCTCTCTACACAATATCGGCTGGATTCTTTTTCCTTGGCACATGACGCCAAATACATTTTTCTGACCATTTTTGAATTTCTGCAACTCGATTTGAGACAAATGTGGCCAGAGAAGAAGGATGGGTTTTTAACCAGTACATTATAATTTCCCAATGCCCAATGAATTCCCAATGGCCTTGCAGTCTCGGAATCCGTGTGTAACAACTATTCACTACATGTTGTCTCATTGAAATCTGGATGATTAGAAAACCGTTTTGTTAGATTTAATCCCGCTGAACTGAGAATAGTAGCGATTTCATCTCGAATTGTGAGAAGACTCTTCAAATCAGCAGGTCCAGTCAATAAACCATCCACATAGAAGTCGTTGCTTATAACTTTGGCACCAATAGGCCAAGTCTCTTTGGACAAATCGCTCAAATGGCAACGAATTGCTAAAATGGAGCGGACGAAGTACCATAAGTGACCGTATTCAACCTGAAAATTTGCAAGGGATCACTTTCGGTTTTTCTCCAAAGGATCAAATGAAAATTTCCATATTTTTCATCGATTAAAACTTGACGATACATTTTCTCAATATCTGCAGTAATTACGTATTTATGTAAGCGATGTTGAGTACAACTCTTCTTGAATGGTTGGTACTACCATCAAGAGATCATTGAGTGAAACATGTGAAGATGTTGTACTCGATGCTTCAAAAACGGCGCGAAGATTCGTAGTTGTACTTTGAGGTCGGAAAACACATTGATGAGGAATTAAATAATGTGGGTTATTATGAATTTTATTGTTGGTTTTTTTCCATGTGACCCAAGTCAAGATACTCTTTCATGAAAGAATTATACATTTCTTTAGATGTGTCGTCATGAGAAAGTTTTCTTTCCAATGCCAGAAACCGCCTTTTGGCTGTTTCAAATGACGAACCCAAAAGTTTCATATCTTCTTTGAAAGGTAAAGACACTTGAAAACGTACTGACGATAAACGTCGTATATATTTTTAGAAATTTTTGATGTTCCTCAGAATGAATTTTTGCACAATTATTTGGAATTTCCTCCAACTCTTTACTATTGCACCAATGGTTTCTTGATTGTCTATGGCAACATTCAAGTGACATTCACCTGAAATCGGCCCTCTTTGACTCATCGTATTTGCCAGCTCCGACCCAGCCAAGATAAGTTTTTTGCAGAACCGGATAACTCGGATTCGCTTTGATTTGGCCTACACAAGGAAGCTCGAAGAAAACTTCAGCGCCAATTACTAAATCAACTTGACGAGGTACATTGGAATTAGGATCTGCCAGCTCTATATTTTTAGCAATATTCCAATTAGCAGTGGAAATCCTCTTATCGGTTTGAAGACTTGTTATGGAACTCAATACCCAGAATGTAGATGAAAATTGGGTTGAATTGAGTCTCGACATCACAGACAGTTGAAATGGAATTTCCTTCCGATATGCCAGTTTAAATTAACCTGATACTTTCCCGTTTTATTTTAAGCCTTTTTATTAACCGAGGTTATCAAATTAGGTTGAGAACCGGAATCTAAAAGAGCTCTAGCCAGAATATATTTTCCTGAGCTACTACGGACCTTCACTAATGCTGTGGCCAACATTACGGTGTGAACCGAAGCGCTAGACGTAGAAGGCTGCTCTTGATCAGAAGCGTATCGATGCAGTAAGAAATGGTGTGAACCACCGCATACTCCACACTTCACTCCTGAAAGGTAGGACCTTTTTTGATGCAATTAATGCAAGCAGGCAATTAATGCAACTTCCATCAGCCATTATATTTAGAATTTAAATTAAATTTGTAAATTAAAAAAAAAGTTTTTACACACTTATTATTAGTGTTAGATAATGAAAAAGTTTATTTTAAATAAACCCTCACTTTTATCAATATTTATACAATGGCAGCTTTTGTTTGTTTTACAAATGTAAACAATCAAATTTCAATATTTTAGGAATTTTACAAAATATTACGTCGTCTATAGCACCCTTAATATTGACTGTGTTTCGTAAACTATCGATAACACTGTTTACCAAATGTAGTAACCAAATACGTGTAGTCAATTACTCACGAAGTGTATGTCACTAGCAGAAACTAATCAAAACAAAGAAAATTAAACGAAAGAGCAAATTAAACAAATTAATTTAGTATATTAAATAAATATATATTTCAATTTGCCGAATAATAATATATTGTTTTATATATGTAATAATTAAGTTTGTGTTATCTTGCCGCGAAATCGAGCCAAAACGATTCACAAAATATATATAAATTGAAATATCAGGCGTATACGGATAATTTGTGTAAATTGTGATAAAATATATTTTGTATAACAAATTCTCTAACACTGAGTAATTTACAGGTTAGGATTCACACAAATTATGTCCAACGCTGTTACCTGTGAATCAGAATTTCTCTTCTAATTGTTGTGTTTGCTCCTACATAGACGGCAATCACATCGACGGGGCATATGGATACAGCAGTTTTTAAGGGGAGTGTTTATTTATTTAATTGTTTTTTAATATTTTCTCTCCCTAAACCTAAGAATTGTACATTTGTAAAAACATAGCCTGTTTAGAACCATAATAAAATAATCAGCACAAAACAGTCGTCCGAATTTATATCGGCGGAAAAATTTTTGCATCCAGCATTGGAGTACGGCCACAAAAAGACAAAAGCTGGTGGACATTTTCTGCCGGCGCCTATATAAGCATGTGTGGCATTGTGAAAATACACACATAAACAATGTAATTTTCGCACACCAACACACATATTTTTATATAGGAACCGGTAAATTCCAATGCTGGATTCCAGTAAATAGGCATTATTACAGCTCAAACTGGTTTACTGTGACAATGCAAATTTGGTGAGACAGTTTCGATTCGGTGTTTTAAGTGATCTTTTCAGATACACAACACAAATTACTTACAAGCCACAGTGACATCAAAAAATAAGGTGTCAACGAGAAACACAAAGGAATTTACAGTGAACTACATTAAACTAATTAAAACCATAAATTAAAATATATAGAGTAACTTCGGGTAATGTGGACCACCCCCATATCTAAGAAAATGCTTGAAATATGTCAATGCCGTCTTGACATATGTTTTCCTAATTAGTAATAACAAACGTCTAACATCCTTTTGAGTACATAATTGCAATGTTGTTAGTAAAGCTCTTATTGAAATCTGTGATTTAAAAAGTTTTTTTTTTATCACCAGAGTCAAACAATTTGTTTTTCTGAATTATAAAAAAGTTATATAGAACTTTATTTTTTTTCAATAAAAGTGTACGTTTAGCTGTAATTACAATCGGTCAATTTTAATTTTTATTCATTTTTATTCACCACTATAAAAATAAAAACCGGGACATTTTCATGGGGACAAGTTCCAAACATGGTCCCATATTAAAAACATTTCTTTGAGGAGGTATTCTATCCTCTGAAAACTCGACAGCTGTTTCAATTGGATATTGAAGCTAGGACCTTCAAAATACCGCAAATGGGGGCGGTACTCTTAAATGGGGGCTATTCCGAAAAATATATGGGTCCATACCCATATATTTTTGCATTCATTGTTACCCAAGATTGCAATGAATTGAAATTTATCACAACCAATTTATCACAATACCTTTTAACTTACTGGTCCACACTAACCCGCATATATGGGGCGTAGGTATTTTTAAAGTTCATCTTCGAACCTGATTGCGAACATAGTCTTATCAGAATAGACTTCGAAGAATGTATGAATAAAACTGAAGGAGGGACACCCGACGATGACTAAGTCCTAGTTGTGTATTATGCCAATTATTAGTAAATAAAATAAAATCGGTGGACATATATCGGTTCGTACATTTAATAATTACATTTTACAACATCAGGTTTTATCTTTCATAAACAACATTAACTGTACTGCCTTAAGATTTTCTCATTGAGGAGGAAAGTAAAATAGTAAGAAAAAACGGCTTTCTATAAATACTTTATATAAATATCACAAACATTATTAAATATTACTATTTATTTAAATACTTTCAAATATGTCATTTGTCTTACGTAAATAGTTACTGTTTAATATACATAAAAATTTTATTTGAAAATAACAATATCAAATGCAGGGTTTGTTGATGTTGCCATAATCGATTTAGCAAATGAGTGCACCTTCAATAATTATGTCATGAGGTAAATCCAACACAAAATGGTAAAAATGTATCAGAAAATAAAATGTTTTTATATCAAGGGAAAGTACTACCCGACGTTTAGTACATCCTTTCCCACAAAGGGTCAAAATTTAGAAAACTTGTTAATCTCATATGAAGCGAGTGGAATATCAAATTATGCACATCGTAATATGTTTACCTTACATATATTTAGTTCGAAATTGGGACTAGTCGGTCCATTCCAACTTCCACATCCCCCCAAAATGTGAAATTTTTTAAACTTTTAATCCAATATCGAGGGAATAGAATTTTGTTTGCTCCAAAGCTTTCAAACCTAGATTATGTCCGAAGATTGGTACCATTTATTTTACCAAATCTAAATTAAATCCGACGGAGGCTCCATAATGCAACCTCTTTTGGCACTTGTCTACAGAGGGTAAACTTTTTTTGCGTTGTAAATACATAACAAATAATTACATTATTTATTTGTTTGTGAAAGTGCAAAATGTCTAATACCAAATTTTTTTGTTTTTTAAAGGGTGATTTTTTTGAGGTTAGGATTTTCATGCATTAGTATTTGACAGATCACGTGGGATTTCAGACATGGTGTCAAAGAGAAAGATGCTCAGTATGCTTTGACATTTCATCATGAATAGAATAGCAACGCTTGCAAATCATTGAATTCGGTTCGAAATGTGTTTCGCGCTTTACGTCCGATTTATGGTCTACATAATCGACCAAGTGAGCAAACAATTAATGCGATTGTGACCAAGTTTCGCACTCAGTTTACTTTATTGGACATTAAACCAACCACACGAATGCGTACAGTGCGTACAGAAGAGAATATTGCGTCTGTTTCTGAGAGTGTTGCTGAAGACCGTGAAATGTCGATTCGTCGCCGTTCGCAGCAATTGGGTTTGTGTTACTCGACCACATAGGAGATTTTACGCAAAGATCTTGGTGTAAAACCATATAAAATACAGCTCGTGCAAGAACTGAAGCCGAACGATCTGCCACAACGTCGAATTTTCAGTGAATGGGCCCTAGAAAAGTTGGCAGAAAATCCGCTTTTTTATCGACAAATTTTGTTCAGCGATGGGGCTCATTTCTGGTTGAATGGCTACGTAAATAAGCAAAATTGCCGCATTTGGAGTGAAGAGCAACCAGAAGCCGTTCAAGAACTGCCCATGCATTCCGAAAAATGCACTGTTTGGTGTGGTTTGTACGCTGGTGGAATCATTGGACCGTATTTTTTCAAAGATGCCGTTGGACGCAACGTTACGGTGAATGGCGATCGCTATCGTTCGATGCTAACAAACTTTTTGTTGCCAAAAATGGAAGAACTGAACTTGGTTGACATGTGGTTTCAACAAGATGGCGCTACATGCCACACAGCTCGCGATTCTATGGCCATTTTGAGGGAAAACTTCGGAGAACAATTCATCTCAAGAAATGTACCGGTAAGTTGGCCACCAAGATCATGCGATTTGACGCCTTTAGACTATTTTTTGTGGGGCTACGTCAGGTCTAAAATCTACAGAAATAAGCCAGCAACTATTCCAGCTTTGGATAACAACATTTCCGAAGAAATTCGGGCTATTCCGGCCGAAATGCTCGAAAAAGTTGCCCAAAATTGGACTTTCCGAATGGACCACCTAATACGCAGCCGCGGTCAACATTTAAATGATATTATCTTCAAAAAGTAAATATCATGGACCAATCTAACGTTTAAATAAATAACCGATGAGATTTTGCAAATTTTATGGGTTTTTTTTAAAAAAAGTTATCAAGCTCTTAACAAATCACTCTTTAGTATATATAGACTTTGTTTTTTAAAAAATAAAAGGAACTTCTATAGAAAGTTGGAAGCTGGAAACCTACAATTAGGAATAATGATTATTATTGTAATGTAGAACTGAGATATAGGGTAGTTTTTAGAATTCATTCTTATGTGAAGTAAACTATACTAAATTTGGTACAATTTGATTTTGTGTGAACGAATAGGGCGAGTAAGAGTCCTGAATTTTGAAATAAAAATTACTTTTATGGAGCCTAATTTGGGTTTTGGGTGAATTTTGGAAATCTAAAATTTGGGAGATAATCCCTGTTTAAGCGTTGAATGGAGACATGGAAGCGGGCATATATATATATATATATATATATATGTAATTTTTCAAACCACTGTATATTTTATTAAACATACATATAATAATTACCAATTAAATATGTTTTTGAAATAGTTGTTACTAGGAGGCTGGAAAATATTCATTTAACGTAAACATAAACAGAAATTTTGAGAAAAAGATTTTTGGAAAAAAATATAATTTTAAGGGACTACATGTTCAGAGAACCACTGTGCGGGAACTATAAAAGAAACGCCTGATCTGAAGATACTGTATGAAAGCTGGTCTCCTCTACTTTTAGAAAATATTTCATTTAGAATTTTCTAAAACAGAAATTTTAAGAAAAATATTTTTGTTTCCACAAGGAAACGATACGCGTTTGTGTTTAGTTTCCTTGTGGTTGTTGGTTTGTTGTTTATTATTGCATCATGATCAGTACGAACTTGCTTCATGCAACCAACCAAATCCAAAACCGTGCCGAACGCTACGAATAGGGGAGACAATAGAGAATGTACAATAAAAAGGGGAACACACAGGTAAATTGCTGATATGCCGACGTGTTTACGAATGAGTGCGATGCATAGTGACAATTTTTGTTTATTCTGCTTCTTTTGAATCGTGTAAATCAAATTGTTGAGCTTTTACCCAACTCTCTCCCCTCTGCAAAATTAAAAATATTCAAATCCAAATGATTTTTAACCAAATGTCACCAACAAATTTGTATCATTTTCTCGGCCACAATTTTTTGGGGATTTCTTTGAAAACTGTTGCCGCACGGATAAAAGTTGAGGGTAAGTAAATAGCAAAAGAAAAATAAGACAATTGGAATTTTTATTTTTTCGAGGACTATGTGGATTTAAAAAAATATATATTTTTTTAAGGGTCTGTAAATGACGTGGATTTGTATACCCTTCACCATACTGTGGTACAGGGTGTTATGGCTTAGTGCATATGTTTGTAAAAGGCAAAAGGAAACGAAATAGACACATGGTGCCTTTTGAGAATATGCATTGTAATAAACGAATGACATGTTTATGGATTGATCTGAGTCGATTTACGCTTAGATAAATATCACATATTTTAGTTCATCCAATTTCATGTTTAATATACCCATAGTGGTGAAGGGTATCATATAGTCGTGGATACATCTACGCTTAAATTATAACATATATTTTTTATGCAAGCAACTAGTATATATATATATATATATATAAGGAGAAAACACTCTCATGACGAACAGTGTAAAACACAGCATATACAAAATGAATTGCCAGAAAATTGCGGTACGAGCAATTTGTTACCATTACCCGTGTACATTTGTCTGCGTTCCGTTTTGAGTTCATACTTTTTTCTTCTCCCCATTTGTAGCTGGTGGGACGCTTTTTAATTTTTCTCTTCCCCTGAGGAAATTTGCAAATAGTGGACAGTGCACGATTTCGAATAGTTTTGATTGATGTGTGCAAACATCATTTCGTAAATTTAAAAAAACACTTTGTAAAAGTCAAAAATCTGCTAAGAATAAAAAATCTTCTCAAATTGAAAAAATCTAATAAGGACTCAAAATAAATTTTAAAACCATTCAAAAAACATTTAAAGGAATCGAATCAATTAAAAGGCGACATGGCAGTGGTAAGAGGCGCCATTTTTAAAACTTTAACCATGTGACAAATTAGGTTATAATACTCATACCATCTATTTTCATTTCCAAAATGTGGGCGACTGCTATGGCAACAATGTGCCTAATGTATATTTTTTATTTATTTATAATTTTTTTTATTAATTTAAATATTTTTTTATTAATTTTAGCAAAATGTTTTGGTGCCATTGCAAATGAGGATTTTGTTTAACAGAGTGCTGCGCTGCAGACCACAAAATTAATAAGAAAGTTAAAAAAATAATTCCCTGAAATTAAGCGGCCAGCACCAAAGATATCATTTACATGAACGTTTTTACCATCAAAACTATCTCTCTCCATATCAATAACAACAATATAACCATCCACAACAGCACTACCATCAACAATAGCAACACCATCCGCAACAGCAATACTATTTCCATCATCAATCCATTCCTATTTACTATCATCCCCAATACCAACAACAACATCATCATCCACAACAAAATCAGCAATCAAACCAATCGCAAATGCATCAGCAACAACAAAACGATATCCCCCAACAACAGAAGTGCGCACCAGAAAGCCAGGACCTACGCTTGCAGCACCTGAGGATCGGTAGTCCTACAACAAACATTTAAATAAATTTCATATTTGAAATTTTGATCCATTTGTAGAAACTAAAATATAAAAAATTTCAGTTATATTTCAATGAATATCTATTTACATTTTTATGAATTCCTTTCTTTATTATCATGAGTATTCGTTCATAACATTTAATATACTGTTAAATTAAAAAATCGAAAATAAAAAATGAACAGACATTAATCTGGTACCACAGTGTTAAGACACAACTATATATATATATATATATATATATATCAACAACAACAATATAACCATCCACAACAACACTACCATCAACAACAGCAACATCATCCGCGACAGCAATACTATTTCCATCATCAATCCATTTCTATTTACTATCACCCCCAATACCAACAACAACATCATCATCCACAACAAAATCAGCAATCAAACCAATCGCAAAAGCATCAGCAACAACAAAACGATATCCCCAAACAACAGCAGTGCGCACCAGAAAGCCAGGACCTACGCTTGCAGCACCTGAGGATCGGTAGTCCTACAACAAACATTTAAATACATTTCGTATTTGAAATTTTAATCCTTTTTTAGAAACTAAATTATAAAAAATCTCAATTTTATTTCAATGAATATCTATTTATATTTTTATGAATTCCTTTCTTTATTTTCATTGTAATTAAAAAATCGAAAATAAAAAAACATTTAATATCTGGTACCACAGTGTTAAAAAACTATATAATATATATATATACAACAAACATTTAAATACATTTCGTATTTGAAATAATTCTTTTGTTGAAACAAAATATAGAAAATTTCATTTATATTTCAATGAATATGTATTTACATTTTTATGAATTCCTTTCTTATTATCAAATTATATAACATTTAATATACTGTTAAATAAAAAATCGAAAATACAAAAAAAATGAACAGACATTAATCTGGTGTTAAGACACATTAATATATATATATATATACGAGCAATTTGTTAATTAATGTACAATTGTTTGTCTGCGAAATGAGTTCATACTTTAAAACCCCATTTGTAGCTGGTGGGACGCTTTTTAATTTTTCTCCAACTGAGGAAATTTGCAAATAGTGGACAGTGCAAAGTTCGAATATTTTTGATTGATGTGTGCAAACATCATTTCGTAAATTAAAAAAAATCCATAAAAAGCAGAGAAAACACTGTGTAAAAGTCAAAAAAGAATAAAAAATTTTCTCAAATTGAAAAAAATCTAATAAGGACTCAAAATAAATTTTAAAAGCATTCAAAAAACATTTAAAGGAATCGAATAAATTAAAAGGCGACATGGCAGTGGTAAGAGGTTCCATTTTTAAAACTTTAACCTATGTGACAAATTAGGTTATAATACTCATGTCATCTATTTTTGTTTCCAAAATGTGGGCGACTGCTATGGCAATGTACCTAATGTATAATTTTTTTTAATTATTTATACATTTTTTAATTAATTTAAATATTTTTTTTATTAAATTGGCAAAATGTTTTGGTGCCATTTAATTATTACAGTTTAACAGAGTTATGCGCTGCAAAAACAAAATTAATAAGAAAGTTAAAAAAACACTCCCTGAAATTAAGCCGCCAGTAAAATATTATTCAATGAACGGTTTTACCATCAAAACTATCTCTCTATATAAAAAAACAACAATATAATATCCACAACAACACTACCATATCCGCAAAACAACTTTCAGCAACACCATCCGCACCGGCAATACTATTTAATCATAAAGAGTGATTTGTTAAGAGCTTGATAACCAAAAAACATCATCATCACAACAAAATCAGCAATTGCAAATGCATCAGCAACAACAAAACGATATCCCCATTTGAAACGTTAGCACCAGAAAGCCATGACATTTACTTTTTGAAGATAATTTCATTTAAATGTTGACCGCGGCTACATTAGGTGGTCCATTCGGAAAGTCCAATTTTGATCTTTTTCGAGCATTTCGGCCGGAATAGCCCGAAAATATCGGAAATGTTGTCTTCCAAAGCTGGAATAGTTACTGGCTTATTTCTGTAGACTTTAGACTTGACGTAGCACCACAAAAAATAGTCTAAAGGCGTCAAATCGCATGATCTTTGTGGCCAACTTACCGGTCCATTTCTTGAGATGAATTGTTCTCCGAAGTTTTCCCTCAAAATGGCCATAGAATCGCGAGCTGTGTGGCATGTAGCGCCATCTTGTTGAAACCACATGTTAACCAAGTTCAGTTCTTCCATTTTTGGCAACAAAATGTTTGTTAGCATCGAACGATAGCGATCGCCATTCACCGTAACGTTGTGTCCAACAGCATCTTTGAAAAAATACGGTCCAATGATTCCACCAGCGTACAAAGAACACCAAACAGTGCATTTTTCGGGATGCATGGGCAGTTCTTGAACGGCTTCTGGTTGCTCTTCACTCCAAATGCGGCAATTTTGCTTATTTACGTAGCCATTCAACCAGAAATGAGCCTCATCGCTGAATTTCTGCCAACTTTTCTAGGGCCATTCACTGAAAATTCGACGTTGTGGCAGATCGTTCGGCTTCAGTTCTTGCACGAGCTGTATTTTATACGGTTTTACACCAAGATCTTTGCGTAAAATCTTCCATGTGGTCGAATAACACAAACCCAATTGCTGCGAACGGCGACGAATCGACATTTCACGGTCTTCAGCAACACTCTCAGAAACAGACGCAATATTCTCTTCTGTACGCATTCGTGTGGTTGGTTTAATGTCCAATAAAGTAAACTGAGTGCGAAACTTGGTCACAATCGCATTAATTGTTTGCTCACTTGGTCGATTATGTAGACCATAAATCGGACATAAAGCGCGAAAAACATTTCGAACCGAACACTGATTTTGGTAATAAAATTCAATGATTTGCAAGCGTTGCTCGTTAGTAAGTCTATTCATGATGAAATGTCAAAGCATACTGAGCATCTTTCTCTTTTACACCATGTCTGAAATCCCACGTGATCTGTCAAATACTAATGCATGAAAATCCTAACCTCAAAAAAATCACCCTTTACATACAAATTTTATTTGAAGATAACAAAATCAAATGCAGGGTTTGTTGATGTTGCTATAATCGATTTAGCAAATGAGTGTACCTTCAATAATTATGTCATGAGGTAACTCCAACACAAAATGGTAAAAATGTATCAGAAAATAAAATGTTTTTATATCGACCTCCTTTTCCACAAAGGGTCAAAATTTAGAAAACTTATTAATCTCATATGAAGCGAATGGAATATCAAATTATGCACATCGTAATATGTTTTCTTTACATATATTTATAATATATTATAATTATAATTTATAATAAGGCTGGAATCGTGAGAGTTATGTGTAGGCATCGTACTAACTGCACCACCTTTAGAACAATTTGGATACGGAGAGAGCTGGAAAACTTCAATTAGGAATAATCATTATTATTGTAATGTAGAACTGAGATATAGGGTAGTTTTTAGAATTCATTCTTATGTGAAGTAAACTATACTAAATTTGGTACTATTTGATTTTGTGTGAACGAATAGAGCGAATTTGAAATAAAAATTACTATTATGGAGCCTAATTTGAATTTTAGGTGAATTTCGGAAATCTAAAATTTGGGAGATAATTCCCGTTTGAGCGTTGAATGGAGACATGGTAGCGGGCATATATATGTAATTTTTCAAACCACTGTATATTTTATTAAACATACATATAATAATTACCAATTAAATATGTTTTTGAAATATTTGTTACTAGGAGGCTGGAAAATATTCATTTAACATAAACATAAACAGAAATTTTGAGAAAAAGATTTTTGGAAAAAAATATAATTTTAAGGGACTTCATGTTCAGAGAACCACTGGGAACTATAAAAGAAGCGCCTGATCTGAAGATACTGTATGAAAGCTGGTCTCCTCTACTTTTAGAAAATATTTTATTTAGAATTTTCTAAAACAGAAATTTTAAGAAAAAGATTTTTGTTTCCACAAGGAAACGATACGCGTTTGTGTTTGGTTTCCTTGTGGTTGTTGTATTTGGTTTGTTGTTTATTATTGCATCATGATCAGTACGAACTTGCTTCATGCAACCAACCAAATCCAAAACCGTTCCGAACGCTACGAATAGGGGAGACAGTAGAGAATGTACAATAAAAAGGGGAACACACAGCTACATTGCTGATATGCCGACGTGTTTACGAATGAGTGCGATGCATAGTGACAATTCTTGTTTATTCTGCTTCTTTTGAATCGTGTAAATCAAATTGTTTAGCTTTTACCCAACTCTCTCCCCTCTGCAAAATTAAAAATATTCAAAACCAAATGATTTTTAACCAAATGTCACCAACAAATTTGTATCATTTTCTCGGCCACAATTTTTTGGGGATTTCTTTGAAAACTGTTGCCGCACGATTAAAAGTTGAGGGTAAGTAAATAGCAAAAGCAAAATAAGACAATTGGAATTTTTAGTTTTTCGAGGACTATGTGGATTTAAAAAATATATAAATTTTTTTAAGGGTCTGTAAATGACGTGGATTTGTATACCCTTCACCATACTGTGGTGCAGGGTATTATGGCTAAGTGCATATGTTTGTAACAGGCAAAAGGAAACGAAATAGACACATGGTGCCTTTTGAGAATATGCATAGAACCACTTTCTGAGTCGATGTATGCATGCCCGTCAGTCCGTCCGGCTGCAGATGTTAAATTGTAAACAAAGTACAGATCAAATTTATGAGTCTCTTATTTGGCACAGGGAAAACCGTTCAGATTTAGACACACCTTCCATAAATAGTTTCGTCCGATTTAAGGTAAATGAAATTTGGCATAGAGTACTGAATTAGGTCCAGAATAACGTGTGTTCAGTTTCGAAAAAAAATCAGTTCAGATTTTCCCATATATAGTTTTCTCCGATTTTATGTAAATGGTGCACCAAAGTCCCTAAAAATCTTCCGATTTCCAAAGTTTCGATGTGTGCAAAGTTTCGATATTGCTCCCATATATATTGTAGTGCGGTTTAATGTTAAATGGTTCCACAAAGTCCCTATATATCTTTCGATTAGCACGAAATTTGACATACCGTACTGAATTGAGCCTAGAATGATGTCTTCCAAGTTTCGTGAAAATCGGTTGAGATTTAGATATAGCTCCTATACATATTATCGATTGATTTTAAGTAATTGACGCACAAAGGAACCAGTATATGATTGATAGGAACAAAACGTACTAAAATTAGTATATACTAACCTGTAATAAATTTCGTTGAAATCGGTTGATATTTGGATATAGCTTCCATATATATTTTCGTCGGATTTTATGTACTCCTCACGTTTGTCAGATTGACATAGAATAGAAGTACAGACATAGCCCAAAGGATGTCCTATTGATATTTGTTTGAAGTCGATTTACATACGAATGGACATGTTTAGGGATTGATCTGAGTCGATTTACGCTTAGATAAATATCACATATTTTAGTTCATCGAATTTCATGTTAATAGCCCTGTTTAATATACCCATAGTGGTGAAGGGAATCACATATTCGGCCCCATCCGACTTTATTACTTTCCTTACTGGTCTCGGTCTGTCCCTCATCCTCGTAATCAAAAAGATCAGCATTATCAGCCATTGTGTGTGTGTTTTATTTAGTTTGCCGAAACTACGAGCAACAATATATGTATATATATATTCGTAAATTAATCATTTCGTAAAGTAAAAAAAATCGATTAAAAGCAGAAAAAACACACTTTGTAAAAGTAAAAAATTTGCTAACAATAAAAAATCTGCTAAGAATAAAAAATCTGCTCAAATTGAAATATCTAATAAGGATTCAAAATAAATTTTAAAAGCACTCAAAAATCATTTAAAGGAATCGAATCAATTAAAAGGCGACATGGCAGTGGTAAGAGGCGCTATTTTTAAAATTTTAACAATGTGACAAATTAGGTTATAATACTCATGCCATCTATTTTCATTTCCAAAATGTGGGCGCCTGCTATGGCAACAATGTGCCTAATGTATATTTTTAATTATTTATAAACTTTTTAGTGTTTGGCGGGTTATTTGGGATACCATTTGTATTTTGTTTTTGCAAAATAGTCAGACTTAATCCCAGTTTGTTGTTTTTAAAAAACTGTGATTAAAAAAAAACAACTATTTATTAGTGGGGAATGTATGGCATTGTCCGCCGAGGGGTTGCTGGTATTGCTAGTTAAAGCAATAAACCAAACAGTATGACCGTGCCTCGTCTACAACTTCAGTAGTGTTTGGCGGGTTATTTGGGATACCATTTGTATTTGTATAACCCACCAAACACTACTGAAGTTGTAGACGAGGCACGGTCATACTGTTTGGTTTATTGCTTTAACTAGCAATACCAACAACAACGTTATGTGCATTCGTCACAAAGTGACGACACATAGCAGTGGGAAATGTATTGTAGTTGTCTGCAAATGCCTTGTTGACCACGAAGTCAGACGCCAACGAAACGAATTTCTCATTGGGGTCGTATCGCTGGTAACGTAAGAACTTCGACTTGTCTCAAGAGACACTTGGGATTGAAAGGTTTTTTGTAAAGAAGCTATTAATAGCTTCTGGGGAGAATATCCCAACAAAAAACTAAGGGAACTGATGAGGATCAGTGGCGAGATCCGAAACTATAGTCTTCACTGCCTTACCCCGCGGCGGACAATGCCATACAATCTCCCCCCTAATTAATAGTTGTTTTTTTTATAAAAACAACAAATTGGGATTAAGCCTGACTATTTTGCAAAAACAAAATATTAACTTTTAATTAATTTAAATATTTTTTTTTATTAATTTTAGCAAAATGTTTGGTGCCATTGCAAATGAGGATTTTGTTTAACTGAGTGCTGCGCTGCAGACCACAAAATTATTAAGAAAGTTAAAAAAATCATTCCCTGAAATTAATCGGCCAGCACCAAAGATATCATTCACATGAACGTTTTTTCCATCAAAACTAACTCTCTCCATATCAACAACAACAATATAACCATCCACAACAACACTACCATCTGCAACAGCAATACTATTTCCATCATCAATCCATTCCTATTTACTACCATCCCCAATACCAACAACAACATCATCATCCACAACAAAATCAGCAATCAAACCAATCGCAAATGCATCAGCAACAACAAAACCATATCCCCCAACAACAGCAGTGCGCACCAGAAAGCCAGGACCTACGCTTGCAGCACCAGAGGATCGGTAGTCCTACAACAAACATTTAAATACATTTCGTATTTGAAAGTTTGATCCTTTTTTAGAAACTAAAATATAAAAAATTTCATTTATATTTCAATGAATATCTATTTACATTTTCATGAATTCCTTTCATTATTATCATGAATATTCGGTCATAACATTTAATATACTGTTAAATTAAAAAATCGAAAATAAAAAAGAACAGACATTAATCTGGCACCACAGTGTTAAGACACAACTATATATATATAAATATATCAACAACAATATAACCATCCACAACAATTGCAACATCATCCGCAACATCCGCGACAGCAATACTATTTCCATCATCAATCCATTTCTATTTACTATCATCCCCAATACCAACAACAACATCATCATCCACAAGAAAATCAGCAATCAAACCAATCGCAAATGCATCAGCAACAACAAAACGATATCCCCCAACAACAGCAGTGCGCACCAGAAAGCCAGGACCTACGCTTGCAGCACCTGAGGATCGGTAGTCCTAAAACAAACATTTAAATACATTTCGTATTTGAAATTTTGATCCTTTTTTAGAAACTAAAATATAGAAAATTTATCTTCCGATTTCCACAAAATTTGGCACAGTGTACTGGTTTCAACCTAGACTGATGTGTGCAAAGTTTCGATATTGCTCCCATATATATTGTAGTGCGGTTTAATGTTAAATGGTTCCACAAAGTCCCTATATATCTTTCGATTAGCACGAAATTTGACATACCGTACTGAATTGAGCCTAGAATGATGTGTGTTAAGTTTCGTGAAAATCGGTTGAAATTTAGATATAGCTCCCATATATATTATCGATTGATTTTAAGTAATTGACGCACAAAGGAACCAGTATATGATTAAAAGCAGAAAAAACACACTTTGTAAAAGTAAAAAATTTGCTAACAATAAAAAATCTGCTAAGAATAAAAAATCTGCTCAAATTGAAATATCTAATAAGGATTCAAAATAAATTTTAAAAGCACTCAAAAATCATTTAAAGGAATCGAATCAATTAAAAGGCGACATGGCAGTGGTAAGAGGCGCTATTTTTAAAATTTTAACAATGTGACAAATTAGGTTATAATACTCATGCCATCTATTTTCATTTCCAAAATGTGGGCGCCTGCTATGGCAACAATGTGCCTAATGTATATTTTTAATTATTTATAAACTTTTTAGTGTTTGGCGGGTTATTTGGGATACCATTTGTATTTTGTTTTTGCAAAATAGTCAGACTTAATCCCAGTTTGTTGTTTTTAAAAAACTGTGATTAAAAAAAAAACAACTATTTATTAGTGGGGAATGTATGGCATTGTCCGCCGAGGGGTTGCTGGTATTGCTAGTTAAAGCAATAAACCAAACAGTATGACCGTGCCTCGTCTACAACTTCAGTAGTGTTTGGCGGGTTATTTGGGATACCATTTGTATTTGTATAACCCACCAAACAATTTGAAGTTGGACAGGCACGGTCATACTGTTTGGTTTATTGATGTGTGCAACAACAACGTTATGTGCATTCGTCACAAAAAAAAAACACATAAAAAGCAGAGGGAAATGTATTGTAGTTGTCTGCAAATGCCTTGTTGACCACGAAGTCAGACGCCAACGAAAAATTTCTCAAATTGGAAAAAAATCTGGTAACGTAAGAACTTCGACTTGTCTCAAGAGACACTTTTAAAGGTTTTTTGTAAAGAAGCTATTAATAGCTTCGAATAAATTAAAAGGCGAACATGGCAGTGGTCAGTGGCGAGATCCGAAACTTTTTAAAACTGCCTTACCCCGCGGCGGACAATGTGACAAATCTAGGTAATTAATAGTTGTTTTTTTTATAAAAACAACAAATGTGGGCGATGCTATGGCTGACTATTTTGTATAATTTTTTTTATTTATACATTTTTTAATTAATTTAAATATTTTTTTATTCATTTTAGCAAAATGTTTTGGTGGCATTGAAAATGCTGATTTTTTTTAACAGAGTGCTGCGCTGCAGACCACAAAATTAATAAGAAAGTTAAAAAAATCATTCCCTGAAATTAAGCGGCCAGCACCAAAGATATCATTTACATGAACGTTTTTTCCATCAAAACTAACTCTCTCCATATCAACAACAACAATATAACCATCCACAACAACAACCATACACCATCCGCAACAACAACATCAGCAACACCATCTGCAACAGCAATACTATTTCCATCATCAATCTATTCCTATTTACTACCATCCCCAATACCAACAACAACATCATCATCCACAACAAAATCAGCAATCAAACCAATCGCAAATGCATCAGCAACAACAAAACGATATCCCCCAACAACAGCAGTGCGCACCAGAAAGCCAGGACCTACGCTTGCAGCACCAGAGGATCGGTAGTCCTACAACAAACATTTAAATACATTTCGTATTTGAAATTTTGATCCTTTTTTAGAAACTAAAATATAAAAAATTTCATTTATATTTCAATGAATATCTATTTACCTTTTCATGAATTCCTTTCATTATTATCATGAATATTCGGTCATAACATTTAATATACTGTTAAATTAAAAAATCGAAAATAAAAAAGAACAGACATTAATCTGGTACCACAGTGTTAAGACACAACTATATATATATATATATATATATAAATATATCAACAACAATATAACCATCCACAACAATAGCAACATCATCCGCAACAAAAACACCATCCGCGACAGCAATACTATTTCCATCATCAATCCATTTCTATTTACTATCATCCCCAATACCAACAACAACATCATCATCCACAACAAAATCAGCAATCAAACCAATCGCAAATGCATCAGCAACAACAAAACGATATCCCCCAATAACAGCAGTGCGCACCAGAAAGCCAGGACCTACGCTTGCAGCACCTGAGGATCGGTAGTCCTAAAACAAACATTTAAATACATTTCGTATTTGAAATTTTGATCCTTTTTTAGAAACTAAAATATAGAAAATTTCATTTATATTTCAATGAATATCTATTTACATTTTTATGAATTCCTTTCTTTATTTTCATTTTAAATTAAAAAATCGAAAATAAAAAAATGAACAGACATTAATCTGGTACCACAGTGTTAAGACACAACTATATATATATATATATATATACAAAAAACATTTAAATACATTTCGTATTTGAAATTTTGATCCTTTTTTAGAAACTAAAATATACAAAATTTCATTTATATATCAATGAATATATATTTACATTTTTATGAATTCCTTTCTTTATTATCATGAGTATTCGTTCATAACATTTAAGATACTGTTAAATTAAAAAATCGAAAATAAAAAAAAATAAACAGACATTAATCGGGTACCACAGTGTTAAGACACAACTATATATATATATATATATATATATATATATACAACAAACATTTAAATACATATCGTATTTGAAATTTTGATCCTTTTTTAGAAACTAAAATATAGAAAATTTCATTTATATTTCAATGAATATGTATTTACATTTTTATGAATTCCTTTCTTGATTATCATGAGTATTCGTTCATAACATTTAACATACTGTTAAATTAAAAAATCGAAAATAAAAAAATGAACAGACATTAATCATTAATCTATACGAGCAATTTGTTACCATTACCCGTGTACATTTGTCTGCGTTCCGTTTTGAGTTCATACTTTTTTCTTCTCCCCATTTGTAGCTGGTGGGACGCTTTTTAATTTTTCTCTTCCACTGAGGAAATTTGCAAATAGTGGACAGTGCACGAGTTCGAATATTTTTGATTGATGTGTGCAAACATCATTTCGTAAATTAAAAAAAAAAACATAAAAAGCAGAGAAAACACTTTGTAAAAGTCAAAAATGTGTTAAGAATAAAAAATTTTCTCAAATTGAAAAAAATCTAATAAGGAGGCAAAATGTTTTGGTGCCATTGAAACTGAGGATTTAGTTTAACAGGGGTGCTGCGCTGTAGACCACAAAATTAATAAGAAAGTTAAAAAAAAACACTCCCTGAAATTAAGCCGCCAGCACCAAAGATATTATTCACATGAACGATTTTACCATCAAAACTATCTCTCTCCATATCAACAACAACAATATAACCATCCACAACAACACTACCATCAACACCATCCGCAACAACAACATCAGCAACACCATCCGCACCAGCAATACTATTTCCATCATCAATCTATTCCTATTTTCTACCATCCCCAATACCAACAACAACATCATCATCCACAACAAAATCAGCAATCAAACCAATCGCAAATGCATCAGCAACAACAAAACGATATCCCAACAACAGCAGTGCGCACCAGAAAGCCAGGACCTACGCTTGCAGCACCAGAGGATCGGTAGTCCTACAACAAACATTTAAATACATTTCGT